>NC_072396.2:87999924-88302954 GCF_028885625.2 Pongo pygmaeus | reverse complement strand
CATATTTTTTGAGTCACAGAAGGTGAGAAGTAGAAGAAAATTATCTAAAAATGAACAGTTGAAAATTTTACAAATTTGATGAAATCTATGAACCTACATACCCAAGAAGCTCAAGAAATCCCACGAATAAGAACGATGAAGAAAATAGCACCAAGGTATTTCATAATCTAATAATTGAAATTCATAGAAAAGAGAAAATCTTAAATGCAGCCAGAGAAAATAACTGCACTTTATGTATAGGAGAACAAATATGACAACGGTAGGATATATCTCATGGAAACAGTGCAACACAGAAAACAATGGGGCAACATTCTTAATGTGCCAAAAGAAAAAAAGAAGTTAACTTAGAATTTTATATATAAAAAAAGCAATATAAAAGTATACATATGTAACAAACCTGCACGTTGTGCACACGTACCCTAAAACTTAAAGTATAATAACAATAAAATTTAAAAATAATAATAATAAATAAATTTTAAAAAAAAGTTCTTCCACTCATACCAAAGTATAAAATACATCACTAGCAGATATACATTATCAAAACTGTTAAAGGAAATCATCACACAGAAGAAAAGTAATACCAAATTGAAATTTTAACATACATAATGGAAAGGAGAGTACTGGAAATAGTAAATATGTGGGTATAAATGAAAGATCTTTTAATTTACAAAATCATTTTAAGCAATAACTGTTTAATTTTTAAAATAACAACTTATTTGGGATTTAGTAGCATTTGTAAAAGCAAAATGTGTAGCAATAATAGCACAAAGGCCAGTAGAGGAGAAATAAAAGGATAATTTAGTGGGTACGTAGAAAACTTGAAATCTATTACTTGAGGGTCACTTTAACAAAATACTAGTAGAAGAGCAAATTAAACTCAAAACAAGGATAAAGAGGAAATGATAATGCTAAGAGCATAAATAATTGATATAGAAAACAGAAAAGCAATGAACAAATGCAATGAAACCAAATGTTAGATTTTAGAGAAAAAAAAAGGAGAGAGGACACAAATTGCCAATATCATGAGGGAGAATGTGCCACAATAGACTGTACAGACATTAAACAGTATACTCACAAAGTTAACCTATATGACTATACATTCCATAACTTAAAGGAATGGACCAATTTCTTAAAAGTTGGAAATTACTAAAATTAATTGTAAAAGAAAAACAGTAACTTAATATTTTATATTTAATTAGAGAAATTGAATTTTTTAATTAAAATCTTCCTTAAAAGAAATCTTCAGACCCAAATTGCTTTACTCATTAATGCTACAAAGCATTTAAGAAAGAAATAATATCAAATCTACGCAAAAGTTTTTTAGGACACAGAAGTGGAGGTAATACTTTAACTCATTTGAGCACTTATTATGTCCAAGGCATTGCTTTAGAAGCTGGTTAATCAAAAAGATGAAAATTTGCTTCCTGTAATACAGAAGCTTATAGTATGTGAGACAGAGAGGGAACTCTCTCCCTCTGCCATACACTTAGGTCTGCCTGATTGGTTAAGGCAGAGCAAAGCAGATTATCTTGCATTGTATAGATAGTTGAGTTTAAAACTCTTTGTAAAATCAGCAGAGGTGAACTTGGCCCACTGGTTTCCCTTTGTCTATCATTGGTACACAAAAATTGACAGACTGACCTGGGAGTGGAATACCAAAGTTTGTTCTATCCAAGAGTCCCCAACCTCTACAACAACTCTCTCCTTCTGCCAACCAAAGCCCCGCTTGCTCTGTGTTAAGAATAATTTAATATTTCATCTAATGTTTTTATTTGCCTTATTTACTAAATATTAAGCAAAAGATAGCAGTTGTTTTGTTTACTAAATAATTAGTGCCATAAATTGTACTTCACCACAACCATATATCCACATGGTCGAGGGGTTGATTTTAATCCAACTTTCTATTCCACTACTGCTCAGTTCATAATGTGTGAAATAAAATAGCCATTTTAACTACTATAGATCATCACTAGAGTAAAAGGGCACAGTAGTAATCCTTCACATATATCATTCCTCCAGCAAATCCAAGAAAATAAGTGTCACAAAATCTACAAGGTAAGGCCCAAATGATAGAGTCACGAGTAAACCTCTCAGGCCTTTCCTGAAAATTCTGGTCTTTTACCAGATTAGAAAAAACAAACTAATGAAAAACAACAAAACCCGGCATATTAAGAGTGAGAGGGAATTGCTAAAGGCAAGCCCACTGACAGCATGACAAACGATGACAGATGAGGAGAGTAAAAGAGAAACTATAAAAAGGATATGCAAAAATTTAATGTGTTTTAATGAAGAGACAGACACCGTATCACAATTATTAGAACACCATTTATTAAATTATCTTTATAATGATGACCCAGTCTTATAAAAACACTTTATTTTTCTATTCCCTGTTTAAAAACTCAAGGGAGTGAATAAGGTAGTTCAGAAATATTTTCATCTAAGATGAAAACTTATGAAAAATAAAGTTTTATTGCTCAAAGGAGTATACACTTTAGCTTTCCAGAATGACTAATTTCCCAAAATATCTTAGAAATGGAAGTATAGTGGCAACTGGGGAATCTTCATATGTCTTCATACCATATTATGCAGAACAACTAGAGACTATACAATTAAACATGAAGCATTTATTTTTGTGGCCAAGAAAATTAAAATGCCAAGAAAAAATGCCTAGAAGTATATTATTACTAATGTCTTTTATTTGCTTCAAAACATTTCTAATATTTAATTTATTCAAAAGTGTAGTTATTTGTATTTTCATATATAAAAGCTTCTGAGAAAGATGGAAAACTGGTTGTGCGTGTGTGTGTGTGTTTTAGATTTTAAACCAGTAATATCAGCCCAAAAGTATTGCTCTTCAGCAAGGGTTAAATAAATATAGCTTTAATTTGACTTAAAGTTCCTTAAAGTTTAGTTTGATCTAAATTTTAAAAATGCAGTGCTAGACTTCCGATTCTGACCAACATGAAGTAAGCCCACTATAACCTTCTCTCCTGATTATTACAGCTACAATCTCTGGACAAAATTTTAAGAGAAACTCCCTCAGAACTCCTAAAGGTAAACAAAAGCAGGCAGATTGAGGATGGCAGTCAGAATTTGAAGTGACCATATATAGGTGAGTTTCCCAGTTTTCCCCCATTTCTCTTGAGACTTTGACCCAAGGCTGGATCCATCTCATGGAACTATGGAGCGGTATATTACTGGCTAAAACTGCAATAGCAGCTGGCAGTCCCAACAGTGTGAGAGTAAATTCTGAGTCAGTTTCAGTCTCTGTCTCTCACTTCCACTTTTCAATCAATGGTGGCTCCAGTTGCAGAGCTATGCTGCAGTGACAATAGAACAACTAAAGTAAACTCTAAGGGAAACCCTATATTTCTGTCTAGAGGACCAGGAAAAGTGGCCCTTGCAGGCTGTACAGTGAGTGGAGAATCATGGAGAGGAAAGAGTTGAGGAAGGGGATCTTTTAATACTGGGCATCAACCTGTGGAAAGCTTAAGCTCATCCTTGAGTTGTTCATGAGTGGGACAGATTCGAAATAGATAGCAGAGGCTTTGGAAATAGAATTGACATTGAAACCACGACCCAAATGGTACTAGTGTGAGGAGAGACCCAAAATAACACAGAAAAGGATTTCAAAACTGAGCTGACTTGCTGACAGAAATTTTTTTAAAAAGTATTTGCAGTTGAATCTGACATAGTAGATTGCCTGCTAACTGTGTTCTGCCAAATCAACATTCTCAAGAGGATGCCAACAAATAATATTCAAAAGAACCAAAATAGAATTTAAACATACTCAACAGGAGATGCCAACACCAATATGACCCAGATGTTGGAATTCTTTCAAAAGGTGTTAAAACAGCTACTATAACTATGCTCCCTTAGATGAAAATAAACACCTTGAAAAAGAGTAAGCTGTGAGAAGTTCTCAGCAGAGTAATAGAACCTAGAAAATAATACTAAATGGAAATTATAGAGCTGAAAATTCATTATCTGAAATTTTTTACAGGCACCATCTGTGCTCAGTAACAGAATGATGAAGACAGTGGAAACAGTCAGTGAACTTTAAGATAAATCAACACAAATTAATCTGATGACCAGAGAGGAAAAAAATATGTAGAAATATGAACAGAACCTCAAGCCCTATGGGATGATATAAAAATAGTATTCATGCCACTGAAATCCCAGAAGGACAGGAGAGAGATTGGGTGTAGAAAAAAATATTTGAAGAAATAATGTCTGAAAACTTCTCAAATTTTGTAAAAGATGAAAATTTACAGATTCAATATCAAGGAGCTTGAAATAATATAAAATCAAAGAAAATTATGCCTAGACACTTAATAATCAAACTGCTGAAAGCCAAAGGTAAAAAAAAAAATGTTGAAAATAGCCATAGAAAAACAGCATATACATAGGAAAACAGGGATATGAATGACTGAATTTTTCTTAAGAGAAATCATGGAGACGTAAAACAGTGGAAAAACATCTTTAAATGAAAAAAAAAGTCAACCCAGATTCCTATAGTCCATGAAAATATGTATCAGAAATGATGAAATAAAGACATTCTCATATTTAAAAAACCTAAGAAAAGTTTTCACAAACAGATCTATTCTTAAAAATGTTAAAGTAAGTTCTTCAGGTTGAATGGAAATGATAGCAGGAGAAAATTTGAGTTTCAGGAACAAAAAAAGACCAAATTAAATGGCAAATTCTGGGTAAATATGGGATTCTAGTTTTGTCTTCTTAAGTTCTTTAAAATATGTATGACTGTTGAAAGTTAAAATGATAACATTGTCTATCAGGGTTTCTAATACATAGAGATGTACTATGTATGATGACTATAAAACAAAGAGGGGAGGGAAAAGGGACCTAGATAGTTGTCAATGACGTTTTAAAATATTAAATGTGTAAAAAGAAAAAATAGATATGTACATTGTAATCCTTAAAACAATCACTTAAAAATATGCAAAAAAAATTTAGCAAAAAAAAAAAAAATTAAAACAGAATACCAAAAAGTATTCAGATAACCCAAAAGAAGTTGGAAAAAGGAGATCAATGTCAGAGGGACAAAGAGAAAACAACAAATAAAATGGTATACCTATATCCAACCATATCAGTAATTACATTAAATGTAAGCGGTGTAAATAAACTAATTAAAAGATATTGTCATATTGGATTAAATAACCAAACTATATGTTTTATAAAATAAATCCACTTTGTATATAAAGACATAGGGTAAAATACAATATGGAAAGTGACGTACTATGGTACAGCAATCAAAACAAAGCTGGAGTGTATATATTAGTGTCTGGCAAAGTAGAATGCAGAGCGAGGACTAGTTCCAGGAATAAAGAGAGGCATCACATAACTAAAGAATAAAGGGTCAATTTACCAAAAAGATATAACAATACTACATGTATATGTGCCTAACAACAGATCTTCAAAATACATAAAGCAAAAAGTTGGCTGGGCCTGGTGGCTAACACCAGTAATCCTAGCACTTTGGGAGGCCAAGGAGGACAGATCACTTGAGGCCAGGAGTTCAAGACCAGCCTGACCAACATGGTGAAACCCCGTCTCTACTAAAAATACAAAAATTAGCCAGGTGTGTTGATGTATGCCTATAATCCCAGCTACTCAGGAGGCATGAGAATTGCTTGAACCCAGGAAATGGAAGTTGCAGAGAGCCAAGTTTGTGCCACTGAACTCCAGCCTGCGTGATGGAGTGAGACTATGATGCAAACAAACAAACAAACACATAAAGCAAAAACTTCCAGAACTGAAAATAAAAATAGACAAATCCACAGTTATAGATGGAGATTACACCATTCTTCTTTTAGTAATTGACAGAAAAAGTTATGAGGAAGTCAATAAGGATATAGAAAACCTGAAAAATACTATCAAACAACATGACCTAATTGACATTTTTAGAAATGACCACCCAACAGCAGGATATACATTCCTTTCAAGTGTTCATGGAACAGTCACAAAGAGAAATCATTTTATGGGACATAAAACATACTTTTAAAAAATTTTAAAGAATTGAAATGATAAAAAGTATGTTCTCTAATCATAACAAAATTACACTAAATATTAATAACAGAAAGATATCTGGAAATGCCCTAAATATTTTAATTAAACAGTAAACAAGAGAAATTGGAAAATATTTTGAACTGAATGACAATTAATATATACTTTATGAAAATTTTTAGAATGTAACTAAAGCAATACTTAGAACTAAATTTAACATTACTTGCTTGTATTTAGAAAAGAAGAAAGGTTCCAGATCAACAGTATAAGCTTCCAATTCAAGGAACTAGGAAAAGAAAAGTAAATTAAATCCAAACAAAGCCAAATGAAGAGACTAGTAAATATAAGATCAGATCAACTTCACTGATCTTCAGAGAAATACAAATAAAACCACAATGAGATACCATTTCACACCAGTCAAAATGGCTATTTTTAAAAATTCAAAAAATAACAGATGTTGGTGAGAATGGGGAGAAAATGAGACACTTACATGCTATTGGTAGGAATATAAGTAAATTAGTTAAACCTCTGATATAGTTTGGCTGTGTCCCCACCAAAATCTCATCTTGAATTATAGTTCCCATAATCCCCATGTGTTGTGGGCGGGACCCTGTGGGAGGTAATTGAATCATGGGGTGGTATCCCTCATGCTATTTTCATGATAGTGAGCAAACTCTCACAAGATCTGGTGGTCTCTAAGGAGCTTCCCTCTTCACTTGGTTCTCATTCTTTTCTTTTTGCCATCATGTGAAGAAGGACATGTTTGCTTCCCCTTCTGTCATGACTGTAAGTTTTGAGGCCTCCCCAGCCATGTGGAACTATGAGTCACTTAAAACTCTTTCATTAATAAATTACCCAGTCTCAAGCAATTCTTTATAGCAGCGTGAGAACAGACTAATACAGTCAATTGGTACTGGGAGTGGGGCACTGCTATAAGGATACCCCAAAATGTGGAAGCAACTTTGGAACTGAGTAACAGGCAGAGGTTGGAACAGTTTGGATGGCTCAGAAGAAGACAGAAAAATGTGAGAAAATTTGTAACTTCCTAGAGACTTGGAGGGCTCAGAAGACAGAAAGATGTAGGGAAGTTTGGAACTTCCTAGAGACTTGTTGAATGGCTTTGACCAAAATGCTGATAGTGATGTGGACAATGAAGTCCAGGCTGAGGTGTTCTCAGATGAAGATGAGTAACTTGTTGGAAACTGGAGTATAGGTCACTCTTGCTATACAGAAACTGGTGGTATTTTGCCCCTTACTTAAAGATCTGTGAAACTTTGAACTTGAGAGAGATGATTTAGGGTATCTGGTGCAAGACATTTCTAAGTGACAAAGCATTCAAGAGGAAGCAGGGAATAAAAGTTTGGAAAATTTACAGCCTGATGATGCAGTGAAAAAGAAAAATTACATTTTTTGGTGAGAAATTCAAGCTAGCTGACGAAATTTGCATAAGTAATGAGGAGCCAAATGCTAACCACCAAGACAATGGAGAAAATGTCTCCCGGGCATTTCAGAGGTCTTCACAGCAGCCCATGCCATCAGAGGTGCAGAGGCCTACAAAGAAAAAATGGTTTCATGGGCCGGGCCCAGGGCCTTGCTACTTTGTACAGTTGGGACTTGGTGCCCTGCATTCCAGCCATGGCTAAAAGGGGCCAACATACAGCTCAGGCCATTGCATCAGAGGGTGCAAAGCCACCTAAACCTTGGTGGCTTACACATGGTGTTGGCCCTGCAGGTGCACATAAGTCAAGAACTGAGGTTTGGGAACTTCCACCTAGATTTCAGAAGATGTATGAAAATGTCTGGATGTCCCTGCAGACATTTGCTGCATGGATGGAGCCCTCATGGAGAACCTCTGCTAGGGCAATGTGGAAGAGACATGTGGGGTTGGAGCCCCCACACAGAGAGTGGAGCTGTGAGAAGAGGGCCACTGTCCTCGACACAAGAATGGTAGATCCACCGACAGCTTGCACCATGAGCCTAGAAAAGCCACATACACTTAACATCAGTCTGTGAAATCAGCTGGGGGGGGAGCCACAAAGTTGGAGCTGCCCAAGCCCCTTGATGCCCACTCCTTGCATCAGCATAACCTGAATGTGGGACAAGGAGTCAAAGGAGATCACTTTGGAACTTTAAGTTTTAATGACTGCTCTATTGGATTTTGAACTTGCATGAGGCCTATAGCCCATTTATTTTGGCCAATTTCTCCCATTTAGAATGGTGTATTTACCCAATGCCTGTACTCCCATTGTATCTAGGAAGTAACTAACTTGCTTTTGATTTTACAGGCTCATAGGCGGAAGTGACTTGCCTTGTCTCAGATGAGACTTTGGACTTGGACTTTTGGGTTAATGCTGGAATGAATTCAGACTTTGGGGGATTTTTGGAAGGGTATGATTGTGTTTTGAAATGTGAGGACATCAGATTTGGGAGGGGCCAGAGACGGAATAATATGGTTTGCTGTGTCCCCATCAAAATCTCAACTTGAAATATATCTCCCAGAATTCCCACATGTTGTGGGAGGGACCCAGTGGGAAATAATTGACTCATGGGGCTAGTTTCTCCCATGCTATTCTTATGATAATGAGTAAGTTCTCATGAGATGTTGTGGTTTTATAAGGGGCTTCCACTTTGCTTGGCTATCATTATTCTCCTTCCTGCCACCATGTGAAGATGGACATGTTTGCTTTCCCTTCCGCCATGATTGTAAGTTTTCTGAAGCCTCCCCAGCCATGCAGAACTGTTAGTCAATTAAACCTCTTTCTTCTATAAGTTCCCAGTCTTGGAAAGTTTCTTTATAGCAGTATGAGAATGGACTAATACAACCCCTATGAAAAGCAGTATGGGGATTTCTCAAAGAACTAAAACTAGAACTATTATTTGACCCAGTAATATCACTACTGGGTATCTACCCAAACGAAAAAAAATTGTTTTATCTAAAAGATACCTGGACTCATATATTTATTCCAGCTCTATTCGTAATAACAAAGACATGGAATCAATCTAAGTGTCCATCAACAGTGGATTAGACAAAGAAAATGTGGTACATATACAACATGAAATACTCCATAGCCATAAAGAAGAATGAAATCATATTCTTTGCAACAACATGGATGCAGCTGGAGGCCATTATCCCAAGTGAATTAATATAAAAAAAGAAAGTCATATAACACACGTTTTCATTTATAAGTGGAAGCTAAACAATGGGTACATATGGACATAAAGATGGAAACAATAGACACTGATTACTCCAAAAGGGGGGAGGGACGGAGGCAGTCAAGATTTGAAAAACTACCTACTGGGTACTATGTTCACTGTTTGGGTGATGGGTTCACTAGAAGTGCAAACCCCAGCATCACCCAATATACCCAAGTAAGAAACCTTCATATATACATCCTGAATCTAAAAGTAAAAAATAAAGATAAAAAATAAAGTTTGAGATTGAATTTGGTGGTCACTGAAATTTAAGAATTAAAAAAAAATTGTCCAAGCACTTAAAAAGGTGAGAAAAGTCACCTGTAGAGAGGGAAAACAGACCCCAATTTGTTCATAAATTGACAGAAGGCAGAAAATGAGGTTTATAGAGTGCTGTAGGAAAATAAATATGTCCGGTAAATAGAATGGTGAACAAAATCAAACCACATAACCTCTCAGTGATGTGGAATCTGTGGCATCAAAAGACTAACAATGAGCACTGGATCCAGCATGTCTCCTGTGATAAATATTGTGTCCCCTGTACATTGTATCTGGCACATTGAAGGCACTCAATAAATACTTGCTGAACAAAAAATAGAGAGTAGAAATCAATGAAAATGAAGACAGAAAAACAATAGATGAAACTAATGAAACTAAAAGCTAGTTCTTCAATAACAGTGATCTTTTAAAAGATCACTAAATAAATGCTAAATAAAGAAGAACAAACAATTTACCAATACCAAGAAGAAAAAAGGTACATCACTGCAGGCACTACAGACAGTAAAATAATAATAATAAACAATAAACTATTAATAAACAACCTTATACCTTTGAGTTCAACAACTCAGATGAAATGGAGCAATTCTTTGAAAGACACAAACTATCAAAACTCACTCAAGAATAAATAGATTATCTGAATAATACTGAAATGTAATTTGTACTTCAAAACATTCCCACAAAGAAAACTCCATGTTCAGATGGTTTCACTGGTGATTTCTAAGAAAGATTTAAATGAAATTATTAGCAATTCCATGTGATTTATTCTAGAATACAGAAATGAAGGAAATACTTCCTAACTCACTGCCCTAGTACTAAAACCAAATACATTGCAAGAAAAGAAAACCACATACAAATATCCCTCACAAAAATAGACTAAAAAATTCTTAACCAAATATTTAAAAATTTAATCAAATTATATATAAAAAGAATAATACATCACTACCAAGTGAGGTTTATTCCAGGAATAGAAGGCAGGTTTGGCATTTGAAAATCAATCAGCATAATTTATCATTTCAAAAGATTAAAGAATAAAAACTATACAATCATTTCAATAGATGCAAGAAAAAGCATTTAACAAAATTCAATATCCATTAGTGGTAACAATAATAATAATAAGAAGAAGAACTCAGTTTAATAAACATAAAAGGGAACTTCTTTAACCTGGTGAGAGGCAAGTATGAAAAACCTGTAGTGAACATCATACTTAATGGTGAAAGATTTAACGCTTTCCCTCCAAACTTGAGAATAAGGCAAGAATGTCTACTCTCATAGCTCTTATTGAAACATCATGCTTTATGTCCTAGCCAGTCCAGTTAGGGCAAGATAGAAAAATGAAAGGAATGCATATCATAAAACAAGAAATAAGCTTGTCCCTGTCTGTGGACAACACGATTGTGTAGAAAATACCAAACAATCAACTGAATCCCCTGAAACTAGTAAGTTAGTTTAGCAAAGTTGCAGAATACAACTTCAATGTACCAAGATCAATTGTATGTTAATAAACTAGCAATGAACAATTGGAAATGTTAAAAAATACAATTTACAATAATAACCCCCCTAAAACAGAAAATATATAGGTATTTATTTAACAGAGTATGTGCTGGATCTGTTTTCTGAAAACTATAAATCTCTAGTAAAAGAAATCAAACAAGATACAAATAATTAGCAAAAGATAAGCCGCAGGTGGAGAAACATTGGAAATCATATTTCTGATGAAGGGTTTGTATCCAGAATATATAATGAACCCTCAATACTCAATAATAAGTAAACAAACAACCCAATTAAAAAATATGGCAAATATTTGAGTAAAACACTCCCACAAAGAAGTGGCGGATAAGTATACAAAAAGATGTTCAACAACATTTGTCACTAGAGAAACACAAATTAAAACCACAACAATAATATTCAATTACACACCTAGGAAATGACTAATTTTTAAAAAATTGACTGTAATAAATGTTGATGAGGAAGTGAAAGAAATGAATCTTTCACTGAATGTTTTTCAGTGCATTCGAGAATGCGAATTTGTACAGCCAATTTTGAAAACAGGTTAACAACTTATTAAATTAAACATACACTTACCATACAACCCAGAAATTTCATTCCTAGGTATTTACTCAAGAGAAATGAAAACTTACCTGCACACAGAAACCTGTGTACAAATGTTCTTAACAGCTTTATTCATAACAGCCAAGAACTTAAAACAGATTCAATGTCCTTCAGTGGATGAATTAACTGTGGTACATTAATACAATAAAATACGACTTTACGAGAAAAAGGAACAAACTACTGATGACACACAGCAGCACAGATTTATCTCAAATGCTCTATGCTAAGTGAAAGAAGCTAGGCTGAAGAGTCTACATGTTGATTCCATTTATATGGTAGTCTACAGAAGTCAAAATTATAGAAACAGTGGTTGCCAGGAGCTGGGGTGGCTGGATGGCTTGCTAATGAGGCAGCATAAGGGAAATTTTTGGGAGTGATGAAACTATTCTGTCTTGATTTTGGTTATGGTTTGATGACTATATACATTTCTCTTAACTCATAAAACTGTACACGAAAAAGAGTGAATTTTACTGTATGTAAGTTTAGAAGTGAATAATAATAATGGATAAAAAGTACAATATTAATATAGACATGTTGGCCAAAATAAGATATTCAATGTGTTATGTTTAACTTCGCTCAACACTTTGTAAACAAAAACATCAATGGCTTTTCCAAATGCACATTTTTAATATTGGAAAGAATGTGTTATATTTGAATTAATGATGATTTTATGGACTTGTCCCATTTCTATTTATTTGCTTATTTATTTAGAGACAGGGTTTTGTTCTGTCACCCAGGCTGGAGTGCAGTGGTGCAGCCATAGCTCACTGTAACCTCGAACTCCTGGGTTCAAGAGACCCTTTCACCTGAAACTCCTGAATAGCTAGGACTACAGGCACATGCCACCATGCCCCACTAATTAAAATTTTTAAAAAAATTGTAGAGGTGGGGTCTCACCATGCTGCCCAAGCTGTTTTCAAATTTCTGGTCTCAAAAAATCCTCCTACCTCAGCCTCCAAATGTGTCATCCCATTTAGAATATCTTGTTTTCCAGTAATGAATACTTATAAGTAAATTTTTTGGTACTTGTCAAATGTTTTAATTAGCTGGGGCATTAGTAAGGCATTGAGCTGGTTTTAAGTATGGCATCGAATCTGTAAGAACAGTGTTACATCATATAGGAATTTATCTCAAATGTTTCCATGTGAAAATATGGCCTTTGCTATCTGGAACACCTAAGGAAGCAGACATTCTTAGAAGCTGTATTTTTCAGGTACTTCCAAAGCAACAAATCTAAAAAATTATACTCATTGTTCAGCTTGTTTGAATAGAACATACTAAGCATGATTTAATATTTTCTCAATGTCTCAGAGTCTTCGTTAAAATACTGAATCTTAAACCTGAGTGGAACCTGAAAAATTCCATATCTGAATATGATATATAAACTTAAGAGCCTAGTTATACTAAAAATATAGGTATGTTACAACTACATGCTTTACAACTTAACATAAATGAGTTCATATACCATAACTTATTTGTATCAACCCAGAGTGATAGACAAGATGACTTGTACAGTCCAGCGTTTTACAGACTTGGTAATGGATATTCATGGAAATTAAATGATTTACCAAATTGTCAGCAGTGAAGCTGAGCATAAACCGAGGTTGTCTTATTCCTATGGGTGGGCATGTGCTGAATGGTAGCATAATACGGAATATTGGGGGTAAAACTAAATGAATTGTTACTTCAGCACTCAATCCCCTAATTCAGCCACCATCCCCACCACAACCCAACAGACCTCAATTTCCAGGGAACCAATGGTTTGTCATTTTATCTTCCACATAAATAAAAACCCAACTTTAAAAGTTATTATTTTAAAAACTGTATTTTTGATTATTTTGTTGCAAATGATTAAGAAACTTGACTGTGCAGTCATTCAATATCTTGCCACTTCAGAGGCCAAGATAGCTAGGGTGGATGAAGATAATGATAAATTATCTTGCTCCAATGGGGTTATCTAGTTGTTGTAAAGAATTAACTTCCTATAGTATAGTAGATCTTTTGAGCAAAGTGGCCTTGCTGCTGTTGTTACTGAATTTAAAGGGAAAACTAAAAGGTCCCTGCATTGTCTATTGTCAGAGTTGCAGTATCCAGAAATCTGTTTAGTACTCAGTCATCTTTATTTGACTACTGGTATCAATGGGGAAGGACCTGGTGTGTTTTGTAGGTTGATATCACACTTAGATAAATGTAACAGTTTCAGCCAGCTAATGGGAAAACATAGGGCAGATATTATCACACTTGGTGATCACTCACATCTTGTACTTTAGGCTTTTTGCAGTAGGTACAGCCCTGCAGAGGAGGATCAGAGCTCTGATTGTACATTAATGATTTGAAGTTTACCATTGTCCTCAGGACCCATTTCAAAGTACCTTGCTTCTAAATCCACACCAGATGAAATATTTCAGGTATTTGACTTCCATCTTCTGGCTCTTCTCCTGACTGCAGCTGAACCATTTAGGAAAAGAAACCCCAAATGGCTCTGAAATCTGGCAGCCATGATAGTAAAAAAAAAAATTGCTTTAATGGATATTGTTCCTGTCCACTTGTCCATGCATCCTTGAAAATTTCGTTTGGTTTAGGCTTACACATTAGTGCACTTGAATGAGATCCCCTTCAGAAAGTCAGTAGAAGTCTTTGCTTCTGATGTTTCAGGGAGAAACTTTACTCTCATCTTTCCTGGTGCTCGCCTACATCTGATTTTCTCTCATCAGATCTCTTAACATTAGATAGGAGATAGATGAGATAGATGCTCGTGTGGGCAAGAAAGAAAGTCAGGTGTACAGATTGCACTGGATGACTGGGTGACTGCTTACTTTCCTTATTAGAGAGCTTTATTTTTTAAAGTATTCAGAGAAGGATAAGTTATTTCCATGTCAATGTGCTTGGTTATTTCCATACACAGTATGCTAGAAAAATTTCTGTCTGGTTTGGCTTGAAGAATTTCGTTGTTGCTCTTTTCTTTTCTTTTCCTTTCCCTTCCTTTCTTTTCTTTTCTCCTTCCTTCCTTGCTTCCTTCCTTCCTTTCTTTTCTTTCCTCTTTTTTTTTTTTTTTTTTTGAGACAGAGTTTCTGTCACCCAGGCTGGAGTGCAGTTGGTGTGATTTCAGCTCACTGCAACCTCCACATCTGGGGCTCAAGCAATCCTCCTACCTCAGCCTCCCAAGTAGCAGGGACCACAGGCTCACACCACCATGCCCAACTAATGTGTTGCTGTTTTCTTAATTTTGAGGAGACACTTTTCTTGGAAAAGATGTGGTATTTTTTCTGTCAACTTTTGGGATTAACAAGTTTAGTGTGACAGCTTTTAACAAGAACCCAAAATTGACTTAATCTAATCACAAGGATTCTTTATTAAATGCACTACTAGAATTTATCATTTTTAAAGAAGAGTTTGACCTGACTTTTATTCTTTAAATTCACAGAGTTGTATACCCTTAATATTAAACATTTTGTCTATTGGCAGAAAAGATAAAGCATTTTTTTAACTTATCTTGTCAAATTGTGATGGTCTCAATTTAATTAAAAGGTACATAGTTTTAACGTGGTTTATTTTTAGTAAAATGTACAGAATTTTAAATTTTTATGTATATGCTATGTTTATTAAAATAATTATTTTGGTTAGTATTCCCTAAAGCACAGAAATGTTCACAGTCACTGAACGTTTGTGTTTATATTTAAGCTCTAAAGAGGTTTTGTTTTAATATATAAAAAGAATCCCTTTATCCAAGATGAAAAATAAAAGCACCCTTTTGTTCCAGAGCACAGCTTCTGGCTATAAGACATGTGCCAGATGCCTTGCTTGACAAAGAACAGTGAGTGTCCCTGTTGATAATTGATCACGTATGGCTACCACCATCTCTGACTTTACTAGCCATAAATATTTATTTCAATGAAATTATCTTTTTTTCCCATGTATTAACACTAACCAGATAAGGACTTTCCTCTTTTTTATTTTCTGTCTTTTTTTCTTTAAAGTTGGTACATTATCTGAACAAATTCAATAAGTGTTTGCACTATGCATATTTTTCATTGAGAAGCTGTCTCCCTTTAGCACACAAATTATTGCCCACTACTGGGGATTAATTCACTTACAGAAGTTTACAGCTTGGAAGCACTGAAATTGTATAAAAAAAAATAGGTGTACAAATTCTACACATACCAAATTTTTATTCCAATTTTCAGAGTATCTTCTTTTATTTTTAGATGAATCTACGTTCTGTATTTACTGTAGAACAACAAAGGATTTTACAGCGTTATTATGAAAATGGAATGACAAATCAAAGTAAAAATTGCTTTCAGCTCATATTACAGTGTGCACAGGAGACTAAGCTGGACTTCAGTGTAGTCAGGGTAAGTATTGAGGTCTTACACTCAAATTTAAAGCTTCTTATTACAAGTGATATTTGCTTAATATAAGAAAAAATATTCAGGGTATGAAGTCACTAATTTTATAAACAGCTTCACTTCCCTGGTATAACAATACCATTTTAAAAATAAATAGGGCTAATCATTTAGTATGTATTTGTTTCGATAAATACCTTGAACACACAGAAACCCTTGCAGTGTAAACATCTTTTTAAAATCTTAGCTTTTTAAACTAATAAATACATTTAAGATTCATTGTTGATCTTATGCTCTTTAAACCCCAAATTAATGTAAATGTAATCCCCAAAAATGATATCAGTAAAACAGGCATTTACCAAGTGAATACTATATGTGACATATTTTTCATTGTATTTCAATTTTACATCAGGCATTTGGTCTGCTTTATAAATACTTTCTCTTTCTAAGTAAAATGCGTGCATTTTAATGGATTAGCAAGTAAGGGACAAGGACTCCTAAGGGAATAAATTTTTCTTTATCACAATCATAGTTATTCAGCAGTAAAAATCAGAGCTGCTACATTCTTGAAAGGTAACGAGAAGGTGATTGAGAGGAGGCAAGAGATAAATCTAACAGAACTGGTCACGGATTTTATTGAATGCATAGGACCTTTTATGTCTGTTTGAAAATGTTACAAATCCTCTTGGTGTGAAACCTTAGTGACTGAAAGATTAGCAACTTTCTCCTACTTGGCATTCATTAGGCTAATTTAGGAAAGAGAAAGGATGTCTGTTCTTAAGTTTATGTTGCTTTCGATGTACCTTCAAAGACCCTAAAGATAAATATATCTTAATAAGAATAATCATTCAGAATATGTGTTTCTTAAAGACTAAAAGATTTATTTGCCTTCAAATAGGGAATTGTGCCACCAATTCTAGACAAAAATATCCAGGATATCTGTTTCTTTTATTTTTTTCTTTTTTTTTGAAACGGGGTTTCGCTCTTGTCGCCCAGGCTGAAGTGCAGTGGCCCGATCTCAGCTCACTGCAACCTCCCTCTCCCAGGTTCAAGCGATTCTCCTGCCTCAGCCTCCCAAGTAGCTGGAATTACAGGCACCCGCCACCACGCCCAGCTAATTCTTTGTATTTTTAGTAAAGACGGGGTTTCGCCATGTTGGACAGGTTGGTCTCGAACTCCTGACCTCAGATGATCTGCCTGCCTCGGCCTCCCAAAGTGTTGAGATCACAGGCGTGAGCCACCACGCCCAGCCCAGGATATCTGTTTCTTATTTGCTGAGACCAGTCATCATACTCAGATTTGTTTAAGAACCAGAAATATCTCCTATTAACAGCTCTAAATGGCTTATTTTAAATATCTTTATCAAGTCACAGAGGAAAATGTCTAATTGTATTAGAAAATGTAATATAAAATGGGTTGATGAGATTGCATTTAGTAAGTGCTACTTTTTTTTTCCTGCAGTGATTTCCTCTGCTTTTTTTTTTCATCTTCTCATTACCTTAAAATGAAAACCCTTGCCAGGCAGCTGCATTGTGAAAATCTTTCATATTGTGAAATCTTTCATATTTCCAATGTGTTATTGCAATTTTCTCCTCATAACTTACTTGATTGTGATTGAATATTGAGAGTGTTGAAATACAGAGATTTATATTTATGCTCAAAATGGTGTGAAAATCTAAAACAAACAATGGGAATGAAATATATAATTTCTTAGAATGTAGATTATCAGTAAAATGTTACATGTTACAAGAAAGTGTAAAAAATGGATTCATTCCCTCCATTCCAATGTAAATTGTACAGAAATCCAGTCTTCCTTATCTAAATCCCAACACAATTTTGATGGCTTTTCCATTTAAAGGGCAAAAGGAATTTTTTTGTAGACTCATCACTCTACACCCCACTCCCCTCCCCAGATACTTTGCTAGGGTTATATGTTCTACTTGAAAGAGATCTTTCTTTATTTTTATTAATATAGTATTCATTGCATTTTTCTTTTAAAAAATCCTTAAGTCCCACTGTATTAAGAACTTGATCCCAATGTAAAGAAAACTTGAAAAGTTAAAACATCAAGCAAAAATAAATATACTGGGGTAAAAAAACAAGAGAACAAAGAAGGAGATTAAAAAAAGGGAAAGAAGTTTAGAGACAGTGAATTTCTAAGAAAGAACTGAAACACAAATTTATGGCCACTAAGGATTAATGACCCGAATTACTTTTCTTTCTTTTTTTCCTATGAATATCACTTTATTAGTTCCTAACCCCAAATTCTCATCATATCAATTTCATTTGACCCATCTTATAAGATGTAACGTAAATGAGAATCATTTACATCTTATAAGCTTTGGTATATTTTGATAATAATTGATAATAACTGAACAAATTTTAGTAAAATTTAATTCAGCTTTTGGGAAGCCTCAGGCAATGTGTTTTCTTTATTTTCATTTTAAATGGAAATATTTCTTATATACCTTCCTATTTATATACTCTCCTACTTTCTTCAATTGAGAATGTGGAAAACAATTGAACCCTTACTTTTTGACTCAGGGTTTTCACTATGGAAATCAATTATTATACTGTGCCATAAAATAATAATACTCACAACTTGGTAAGGTATATGGAATTATTTTTTTCCTTAAAGGACCCCAGACTGCTATTTAGTGATTTCTCCCATTGCTTCTGTTTTGTGTGCCTTCTCTTCTCCCTTTAGTGAGCAATGTTTAGTGAACAATTTTAGTTTTGGTACTGTTGGGGTGCCAACCAACATAAACCTCTATCACTAATATCCCTTCTATTTTGTAATTTCTAATTTGTTGTTGATTAGAGAAAGTGGGTTTTAAGGTTATGTGTTGCAGTGAAGTACATGGATCTTGTGACATCTATGTTGGTTGTGTTCTGGATAACGGAGGTTGCTAGGTTGCTATATAGCTATTTCTTATGTAAATGGATATTATTCTACTGCATTTTACTTTTTGATGGGTACATTATATAAATATCTATTAAGCTATATAAGAAACTATGTATAATATGCATATGTATGTATAAACTATACAACTTTATAAGTAAGCCATAAATTTGCAATGCACTAAAATCACTCTTAAACTTCCTGAGTCAAGGTAGGCATTGTGTGAAGAGAACACATTAGGTTATGTTGTGTGTGTGTTTTTTTTTAAGTGGCCCAGAGCTGCCCTCCAGACGTCATAGTTCTTGAATTCAAATTTTATAATTTTACTGTGCTTTCCCATTAATTTTTTTAATGTAATGCTTATATATTTTTGTAAAGATTACATACAAATATGTTATGCTTCTCACAGGTTATTTTTACTTAAAAAGCCATAATGTGGCAACTTATTTTGAATATTTGTAAAATTCAACTTTTAACATTTTAGTTTTAAGTATTTCTCTAGTATACAATTTAAAACCTTTTAGTTTTTCTACCTGTCTCCTGTGACATTTATATTCATACGTCTTTCTGCTTGTCATTCTCACTCCTGCTGTTTCATGAAAGTCAGAGTGAGTTTAAAATTCTCACTGCCTCATGTGAAGTAAAGTGGAACACTACAGTTTGTGGAACATTTTCTTTATGGGAGAAACAGTAATTATAAAAACAAAATGGCCAATAGAGACGACTATTTTCAGGAGTTTCTAACCACTGCATGAAGGGTAGTGGAAGGTTTAATGTGCTTTCAGGTGAGGTAGAATTGACGGAATCTTTGCTCTCTCACTTGCCCCCAGAATACCATTTCACAAGCTATTTATTATTTCTGAACCTCAGTTTCTTCATTTACACAATTAGAAAAATAACACCTACCAAAGGAGGTTTTATATATATATATATATATATATTTTATATATAAAATAATAATACTCTATATAGATAGATCTATTATAGATCCTTTATAGATTTATTAGAGATCCCTTATACTTTAGTTTTTTTATTTTATTTTTTTCTTTTACCTGTATGTACACCTTGGTCCCAAGACAAATGAAAATCTATCTATCTATCTATCTATCTATCTATCTATTGAGAGAACACATAATGGGGATTCAATACATATTAGCTTTTATTTACAGTATTACAGCAACACTAATGTATATAATTATAAATTGTATAAGATGTACAGTAAACATTGAAAACTGGACAATTTATGTGGTCTTCAAAAACACATCCATACGAAAGTTAAACAAATATACTCTGAACTATTGTTTGTTCAAGGCTAGTTCATTTAATGTTTTCATTTTTCATTTACTTTAATTCTTTTTTTAGGAAAATATTTGGTGGAGACTGAGTCCCACTATATTGCCCATGCTGGTCTCAAAATGTTGGCCTCAAGCGATCCTCCTGCCTTGGCTTCCCAAAGTGCTGGAGTTACAGGCATGAGCCACTGTGCATGGCCTGTTTAATTCTTAATGGATTAATGTGCTTTGGTGTTTATAATATGGTATGCATTTAGGAATTACTATAAAGTTTAGTAATCACATTATAGAATATATTTCTTATTGTATAATTTAAGAAGATCCATGACTCAGAAAAATAATACTAAGATAATTATAATAAATTACTTACATTAAAATATGTATTTTGTAATTAAATCCTAAACACCAACCACTAGTATTATTTTTATTAATAATCTTATTCTGTTTACAAAATATATATTTATTGTATAAAATTTGGTAAGTAGAGAAAAATGTAAAGAAGACAATAACTACCATAGATTAGTGACAAACTGAAAACAAAAAATTGCAGCTTGTAACAAAGAATTATTACTTACTTTAGTAGAAAGTTACTCTTGCATAGAAATCAATTTAAAAAGGTAAACACCTCAATATAAAAATAGGTAAAGGTAATGGATAGGCAATTCTATGAAAGTAATATTGTAACCATAGAAATTCATGTCAAAGCAGCAATTATACACTTTTTATTAACTCCCAGACTAGTAAAGACTACAAAAAGATAATGAAAGCTCTTGGTGAGGGTGTGAGGAAACCACAACTCATACATTGGAGGGCACTTTGAAAATATTAGAGCCTAGCAATTTTTCTTTTAGTATTGCATTCTAATAGAGCAGCAGTACAAAGATGCATCTACGATGAGGTATATGGCAATATAACTTATAAGAAAGAACATTTCAAAAAATACTACAAATATCTGATAGTATGAAATTAAGCAAGTTATGATATATTTATAAAATGGAAGTTGATGAGTCTAAAGACTGCAAATGTGTATTTGTTTAACAATATTATGAGCATTTCTTAATGCCATTAAATAGCCTACCTTTAGTATGTTTTTAATTTTTCAGTATTATAAATAAATATATGATGAACATCATTGCATATAAACTTTATCTACATTTGTAGGTTACTTTTAGGATAAATTACCATAAATGTATTTACTATGTCAAAGTGTATAAACATTTTTAGGTTTCTTGATACATATTAGTTGGATAGGTTATGAGGAGAGAAACAATAATACACTCTGTTCTCAAAGTTTGAAGGTATTTATTAAGTGTGAGTCCCTGATCATCTTTTGCCTTTATACTTTAGTCAGTTTTTCTGTTATTTTACCTTTTTCTTTTACCTTTATGTACACCTTGGTTCCAAGACAAATGAAAATATAATGTATCACGTAAAATTTGCTTTTTCTTGGTTTGTTTTTAATTTTTTTTCATAATACCATGTTTTATCCTTCCAGACGTGGGTTGGCAATAAGAGAAGAAAGATGAGTAGTAAGAACTCTGAATCTGGAACAGCAACAACAGGAACCTCTTTGTCAGCTCCAGACATTACAGTCAGAAATGTGGTTAATATTGCTCGACCCTCAAGCCAGCAGTCTTCTTGGACATCTGCCAATAATGATGTCATTGTAACTGGTATATACAGTCCAGCCAGTTCATCAAGTAGACAAGGAACAAACAAACATACAGACACACAAATTACAGAAGCACATAAAATCCCTATTCAGAAAACAGCCACTAAAAATGATACTGAGTTTCAGTTACACATTCCTGTTCAAAGACAAGTAGCACACTGTAAAAATGCTTCCCTACTTCTAGGTGAAAAAACAATTATTTTATCAAGACAGACAAGTGTGCTAAATGCTGGAAACTCAGTATTCAATCACACAAAGAAAAACTATGGAAACTCTTCAGTACAAGCTTCTGAAATGACAGTACCTCAAAAGCCTTCTGTGTGCCACCGACCTTGTAAAATTGAACCAGTTGGGATTCAAAGGTCATATAAGCCTGAACACACAGGTCCAGCATTACATAACTTATGTGGGCAAAAGCCAACTATTAGAGACCCTTACTGTAGAACACAAAACTTGGAAATCCGTGAAGTGTTTTCACTGGCAGTTAGCGATTACCCCCAGAGAATTCTGGGAGGAAATGCCCCACAGAAGCCTAGCTCAGCAGAAGGAAATTGTTTGTCCATTGCAATGGAGACTGGAGATGCTGAGGATGAATATGCCAGAGAGGAAGAGCTGGCATCGATGAGAGCACAGATACCAAGCTATTCGAGATTTTATGAAAGTGGCAGTTCCCTTCGAGCTGAGAACCAAAGTACAACCTTGCCCGGACCAGGAAGAAATATGCCAAATTCACAAATGGTGAATATTAGAGATATGTCAGACAATGTACTGTATCAAAACAGAAACTACCATTTGACACCACGGACCTCATTACATACAGCATCTAGTACGATGTACAGTAATACCAATCCATTACGGAGTAATTTTTCTCCTCATTTTGCATCATCAAACCAATTGAGATTATCACAAAACCAAAACAATTACCAGGTAATGTGTAAATTTATTTTATAAAGGTTTTAAAAACTGTGTGTGTATCCAGTTAGATTTGGGACCTGGATCACTTAACTCATATATTGAAGTAAAGTGAGATTTTTGCTTCAAAGTGGCAGTTTGGGGTTAACTCCTTGAAGAATCTTGTGCTTTGTTTCTCATGTTTTTAAATGATAAGGTCTTTTTTTCATGGAATATAGTCATTTTTATAACATGGCAGTCTTTTCCTGACGTTTAAAATGATTTTGTTCTGGAAATGAGAGCTTAATAGGTAGCATGGAATTTCCCATTACTAAAATAGGGTTAAATTGGTCAGGCTCATGCTCTTGAACATAGATTATTCCTGTAATGGTTTTCAGTTGCATTTTTTGGGAGCTGTCACTAGATGAGTGGTGGCTTCCCTGGTACATAACCAGGCAAGTCAATAATTTCTTTAGGTGCCGATGGCTGATAAGTCAGAGGCTATGGTAACTCAGCCAACTGCTTTTTATAAATGTAAATGCTTTATTAAAACATTAAGTGAGACAGTAGTCAAATAGTCATTTAAAAATGTTTATAGGGAAAAGACATATTCAGAGTAAGAATTATTGCAATTTTAGACCTGTGCTTAAAATAGTTGTTACTTATTTACTGTTTCATATATTCAATTGTTCAGGTATGCTCCAAATAATCACATTAGCAGTGAGGTATATGCCTACCTGACAACATCTCTTATCCTATAGATCATTCCCTCTGAAAAATCCGCTTTAGAGAATTTGAATAGCAGAGCTTGGATGGTTGCCATTTTTCCTTACTACTGGCTAGAACTTCTTATCTTTTCTTTTCCTTTTTTTTTTTTAGACGGAGTCTCGCTCTGTCGTCCAGGCTGGAGTGCAGTGACGTGATCTCGGCTCACTGCAACCTCTGCTCCCCAGTTCAAGCGATTCTCCTGCCTCAGCTTCCTGAGTAGCTGGGACTACAGGCGTGTGCCACCACGCCCAGCTAATTTTTGTATTTTTAGTAGAGATGGGGTTTCACCATGTTGACCAGGCTGGTCTTGAACTCCTGACCTCAGGTGATCCGCCCACCTCAGCCTCCCAAAGTGCTGGGATTACAGGGGTGAGCCACTGGCCCAGCCTAGCACTTCCTATCTTTTCAACCACAATACTTAAGATTTGTCTGGATTTAAGATGCTTCCAGGCTGTTCTGAACCATTTTAAGGATCTTCTTTTAGCTCCCTCCATCTTACAGCTCCCTGCTTGAAAATGAAAAGCAATAATACAGTATAGGAAGCATCCCTCTGTCATCTGGCCATAACACAAGAACTCCATCATCATCATTAACAGTCATTCTTTATTGATAATTGACTCATTTTTATGTGTGTGCCCTTTAAAGAAGCATGCTTAGAGTAACATTGAATCATACCATTAAGATCCTCTACACACCCCTCTTTCATTCACCTACTCTTTTGTACTTCTTTACCCCTTCAGTGTTGTTCTTAATAATAGTAGTAACAATAACACTTACCATTTGTTGAGGGCTGACCATATGCTGGGACATTTGGTCACTTTATATAACCAATCTTATTTAATCTTTATGATGATCTGGACAGATAGGCATTTTATCCATATTTCAATTGCTTGCCTAGGATTACATAGCTAGTAAATGACAGAACCAGAATTCCAACTCAGCAATTTATTATTTATCATATTTTCTGCTTTACCATACAGCATAACTATTTCAACTGTATTTGACTTACTGGGAAACCTGAGACTGCAAGGTTTAATTTAAATTTTTTTTAAACCCACCACTCCCTAAAGGATAATTTAACCTGTGATTTTACCTTTACACAGTCTCTATTTTTTTCTGACAGAACTTTTAAAGAAACAATTTTTTAAAATAAAAGAACCTGCTTTTATTTTATTTATTGCAACAAAATTTAGCAACTGTCGTATGAATGGTAATCTTCTTAAAAGAAAGGCAACCCGACATAACAATTTAGAGTATAGGCTTAGAGCATGGACAGACCTGGATTCAAATTCAAGCTCTGCCACTTTCTACTTGTGAACAGATAAGAAGGTATAGCCAGTGGCTTATCCTCTTTGTGTAACAGTTTCTTTATTTGTATAATGTGGGTACTAATTCCTACTTCACAGGAATCTTGTGACAGGAAATGGAAAAAAAAAAAATCTATGCAAGGCTCTTTGTACCTTTCCTGGCACATAAACTTCTTATACATATGAACTCATAGTTGGAAAGTTAATGAAACTCTGCTAGTCTATGTCTCATTTATGTTCCAATTTCAAGTAAAATTTTGCACAGACCACAATTATCACAAGTTAACAGAAAGAAAACTTGTAGTACTGGCTAAAAGAAGACTGGAAGTAAGTTATCACCTTCATTACAACTATTAAAAGCCCATTGTTTTACTATATCAGACCTGTGTAAGCCAACCTGACTTGAGAGAATATGGTGGAGAAGCCCTGGGGAATCACTTTACCTCAACTTTTCTTTTTAGTTAGTTCATATTTGGAAAATCAAGGCAGCCTGGGGAAGTGGAATCCGTGGAGTTTTACCCTCCAAGGTGTTGCTGAAGCTCTATCACCAACACTCTTGGATCAGAACTTAGAATCTGTGGTCATTTTGTCAACTTTCTATTATTATTATTATTATTATTATACTTTAAGTTCTGGGGTACATGTGCAGAACGTGCAGGTTTGTTACATAGGCATACATCTGCCATAGTAGTTTGCTGCACCCATCAACCCATCGTCTACATTAGGTATTTCTCCTAATGTTATCCCTCCCCTAGGCACCCGCTCCCCAACGGGCCCCAGTGTGTGATGTTCCTCTCCCTGTGTCCACGTGTTCTCATTGTTCACCTCCCACTTAAGAGCAAGAACATGCAGTGTTTGGTTTTCTGTTCTTGTGTTAGTTTGCTGAGAATGATGGTTTCCAGCTTCATCCATGCTCCTGCAAAGGACATAAACTCATCCTTTTTGATGGCTGCATAGTATCCCATGGTGTATATGTGCCACATTTTCTTTATCCAGTTTATCATTGATGGGCATTTGGATTGGTTCCAAGTCTTTGCTACTGTGAATAGTGCTGCAATAAGCATACGTATGCATGTGTCTTTATAGTAGAATGATTTATAATCCTTTGGGTATATACCAGTAATGGGATTGCTGGGTCAAATGGTATATCTGGTTCTAGATCCTTGAAGATTCGCCACACTGTCTTCCATAATGGTTGAACTAATTTACATTCCCACCAACAGTGTAAAAGCATTCCTATCTCTCCACATCCTCTCCAGCATTTGTTGTTTCCTGACTGGCATGAGATGTTATCTCATTGTGGTTTTGATTTGCATTTCTCTACTGACTAGTGATAATGAGCTTTTTTTCATATGTTTGTTGGCTGCATAAGTGTCTTCTTTTGAGAAGTGCCTGTTCATGTCCGTTGCCCACTTTTTGATGAGATTGTTTTTTTTTTCTTGTAAATATGTTTAAGTTCTTTGTAGATTCTGGATATTAGCCCTTTATCAGATGGATAGATTGCAAAAATTTTCTCCCATTCTGTAGGTTGCCTGTTCACTCTGATGATAGTTTCTTTTGCTGTGCAGAAGCTCTTGAGTTTAATTAGATCCCATTTGTCAATTTTGGCTTTTATTGCCATTGCTTCTGGTGTTTTAGTCATGAAGTCTTTGCCCATACCTATGTCCTGAATGGTATTGCCTAGGTTTTGTTTTAGGATTTTTATGGTTTTAGGTCTTACGTTTAAGTCTTTAATCCATCTTGAGTTAATTTTTGTATAAGGTGTAAGGAAGGGGTTCAGTTTCAATTTTCTACATATGGCTAGCCAGGTTTCCCAACACCATTTATTAAATAGGGAATCCATTTCCCCTTTCCCCATTTCTTGTTTTTGTCAGGTTTGTCAAAGATCAGATGGTTGTGGATGTGTGGTGTTATTTCTGAGGCCTCTGTTCTGTTCCATTTGTCTATATGTCTGTTTTGGTACCAGTACCATGCTGTTTTGGTTACTGTAGCCTTGTAGTGTAGTTTGAAGTCAGGTAGTGTGATGCCTCCAGTCTTGTTCTTTTTGCTTAGGATTGTCTTGACTATGTGGGCTCTTTTTTGGTTCCATATGAAATTTAAAGTAGTTTTGTCTAATTCTGTGAAGAAAGTGAATAGTAGCTTGATAGGGATAGCATTGAGCCTATATGTTACTTTGGGCACTATGACCATTTTCACGATATTGATTCTTCCTTTCCATGAGCATGGAATGTTTTTTCATTTATTTGTGTCCTCTCTTATTTCCTTGAGCAGTGGTTTGTAGTTCTCCATTTTGTCAACATTCTTGCTATGAAACTGTAAGAAAACAAACAATTCTCTTGAGTTTCTCACCCTGAAACTATATAACAGAGATAGCTGCCTCTTTTCTGTGTTACACCACTTATCTTCAAGCCGTGATACTATTTCTGGAGGATAGTATAGTATCAAACTATCTAGAAAACTGAGTACAAATTGAAAAAATCCTAAAGGATACTAAGAAGTTAAAATCAGCTCTCTTTAGGAGCCTCTTGGGAATATAATATTAAGGGTTGAAGTGGTATTAAGGGAACTGGCAGGATGTTACTATAGCAAGATACTAGGAACAATCAAGTTCCATTTCAAAAACTCTCCAGGCTAACCTCACTCATGGAGCCAGATTACAATCATATTGGTCTCCCTCCAAAGTGCCATTCACTTTTCATATTGCCTCTATGTCAGACTGCCTGCTTATCACAAGAGTGCTGTTGTGATTAAAGTTTATTAATGATCATCTTTGTGAAGATATTGGGGCACTTTGAAAGAAAGGCGCCATAAATACAACATTTATCATTTCAGTTATTATTGTGGCTTGATAATTAATTGCATTCCCATTTCTCACGGATTTTAGAAGGTCTTTGGAATTAACAGAAGTAAAGCACTTTGGTGAACTTCCTTTAAAAATCTTTATAAGCATGATACATTTCTATTAGTAAAAGTGCCTTGGTAATGTCTTCCAACTTTCTTTATTACTTCTGGACTTTAGTGCGTTTGTTAAAAAGAAACGAAAGTTTAATAACAATAGAAACTTTAAATATCATGGCATTTAAACCAACTCAAATGTTATTTTACCTGAGGAAAATGAGAGCTAGTAAGATTGAGTGACTTGGTCAAAATGACTCTCAGGAAAATATTCAAGTTTTTTAAAAAGTAATTGCAATCTGTGTTGAGTGGGTAGAGTTAGCAGGGATCACTTTTAAATAATTTGATTAAGACATATATTACATAATATAAAATTCACACATTAAAAGTGTGAATTCAGTGGTTTCTAACATATTCACAAAGTTGTTCAAGCAGCACCACAATCTAATTTTCGAACATTTAATCACCTCAAAAATGAACCCCATACCCATTAGCACATGGCATCCCCTATCCTGGCACTAAGCAAGCAACCACTAATCTTTCTATCTCTATGGATTTATCTTTTCTGCATTTTAATGTAAATGGAGTCATATAATATGGGCCATTCGAGACTGGCTTCTCTCAATTAGTGTGATGTTTTTAAGGTTCATTCATGTCATAGTATGCATTAATACTTCATATTATGTTTTCTGATCCATGAATGTGTTATGATTTTTCAGTCATTACATCTGTTCAAATTTCTTTCAAGAATGTTATGAACTTTTCAGTAGAGAAAATTTCTATTTCGTTAATTTTTTTCTAAGTTTATTACTCTGATGCCAATTTTTAAAAAAATTCTTAATTTTTTATTAATAGAACAATATCACTCAATTATGATGATGAATGTTCTGACTACTTTACTGGGTTTTGTTTTCTTTAGTATCAAAAGAACAGCACAATACTTATTTGCCACATTGGTATTTTGGCTTATTGAACTTTGATTGTAAAAAATACACTACTCTTTCCAGCCTCTGGTAATCATCTCTTTACTCTTTATCTCCATGAGTTCAATTGTTTTAAATTTTAGCTCCTGCAACTAAGTGAGAATATATGATGTTTGTCTTTCTGTGCCTGGCTTATTTGACTTAACATAATGACCTCCAGTTCCATCCCTGTTGTGTCAAATGACAGGACCTCATTGTTATTTATGACTGAATAGTTCTCCATTGTGTATACGAACCACATTTTCTTTATCTATTCACCTGCTGATGGACACTTAGGTTGCTTCCAAATCTTGTCTATTGTGAATAGTGCTGCAATAAACATGGGAGTGCAGATATCTCTTCAATTTACTAATTTCCTTTATTTTGGATAAATACTGATACCTTTATTGCTGGATTTTATGGTAGCTCTATTTTTAGTTTACTGAGGAACCGCCAACTCTTCTCCATAGTGCGTGTACTAATTTGTATTCCCACCCGCAGTTTATGAGGATTCCCTTTTCTCTACATCTTCACCAGCGTTTGTTATTGCCTGTCTTTTGGATAAAAACCATTTTAACTGGGGTGAGATGATATCTTATTTTAGTCTTGATTTGCAATTGTCCAATGATTAATGATGTGGAGAACCTTTTCATATGCCTGTTGGCAATTTGTATGTCTTCTTTCGAGAAATATCTGTTCGGATATTTTGCCCATTACTTAATCAGATTGTTAGATTTTTTTCTTACAGAGTTGTTTGAGCTCCTTATGTATTCTGATTATTAATCCTTTGTCAGACAGGTAGTTTGTAGGTATTTTTCTCCCATTCTGTGTGTTGTCTCTTCACTTTGTTGATTGTTTCCTTTGCTGTGCAGAAACTTTTTAACTTGATGTGATCCCATTTGTCCATTTTTGCTTTGGTTTCCTGTGCTTGTGGAGTATTGCTCAAGAAATCTTTGTCAAGTGCAGTGTCCTGGAGATTTTTGCCAAAGTTTTCTTCTAGTAATTTCATAGTTTCTGGTCTTAGATTTGTTTTTAATACTTTTTTTTTTTTAAAATTTATATAGTGAGAGATAGGGGTCTAGTTTCATTCTTCTCCATATGGATGTCCAGTTTTCCTAGCACCATTTGTTGAAAAGCCTGTCCTTTTCCTAGCGTATGTTCTTGGCAATATTGTCAAGCATGAGTTCACTGTAGATGTATGGATTTGTTTCTGGGTTCTCTATTCTGTTTCATTTGTCTATGTGTATGTTCTTATGCCAGTATCATGCTATTTTGGTTACTACAGCTTTGTAGCATAATTTGAAGTCAGGTAATGTGATTCCTCCAGCTTTGATCTTTTTCCTCTGGATAGCTTTGGATATTCTGGTTCTTTTATGGTTCCAGATAGATTTTAGGATTTTTTTTTTCTGTTTCTGTGAAGAATGTCATTGGTATTTTGATAGGGATTGAATTGAATCTATAGATTGCTTTACATAGTATAGACACTTTAAAAATATTGATTCCTGTAATTCATGAGCATGGACTATCAGTTCTGTTGTGTCCTTTTCAATTTCTTTCATCAATGTTTTATAGTTTTCATTATGGAGATCTTTCACTTCTCTTTTAGTAATTTCCTAGGTATTATATTATTTTTGTAGCTATTGTAAATGGGATTACTTTCTTTCCAGAATGTTTGCTGTTAGCATTTAGAAATGCTACAGATTTTTGTATGTTGAATTTATATCCTGCAACTTTACTCAATTTGTTTATTAGTTCTAATAGTTTTTTGGCAGTGTGTTTAGATTTTTCCAAATATATGATTATATCATCTGCAAACAAAGATAATATGACTTCCCGTTTCAAACTTATTTATTTCTTTCTCTTGGTTGATTGCTCTAGCTAGTACTTCCAGTACTATTTTGAATAACAGTGGTGAAAGTGGGCATTCTGGTTGTTTTCCACATCTTTGAGGAAAGGCTTTCATTTTGTCCCCATTCAGTATGACACTACCTGTGGATCTGTCGTATATGGCTTTTAATGTGTTGTGGTATGCTCCTCCTGTACCCAGTTTTTGATAATCATTTTTCTTTTTATCATGAAGGGATATTGAGTTTTATCAAATAATTTTCAGCATCAATTCAAATGATCATATGGTTTTGTTCCTTCATTTTGTTGATATGATGTATCACATTGGTTAATTTGCATAAGTTTAACCATCTTTAAGTTTCTGCAATAAATCCAACTTAGCCATAATGAATGATCTTTTTAATCTGTTCTTATGATCAATTTGCTAGTATTTTGTTGAAGTTTTTGTATCAATATTCATCAGGAATATTTGTCTGTAGTTTTTGTTTTGTTTTGTTTTGAGACATCTTTGTCTGGTTTTGGTATTAGGGTGATACTGGCCTTATAGAATGAGTTTGGAAGTATGTTCTCATCCTCTATCTTTTGGAATAGTTTGAGTAGGAATGGTATTAGTTCTTAAATGCTTGGTAAAATTTAGCAGTGAAGATATAAGGTCCCTTGCTTTTCTTTGCTGGGAGACTTTTTGTTATTGCTGCAATCTTGTTACTTATTATTGATCTGTTCAGGCTTTGGATGCTTTAATGGTTCAATTTTGGTAGGTTGTATGTATCTAGAAATTTTTCAGTTCCTTTTAGGTTTTCCAAGTTATTGGCATATAGTTGCTCATTATAGCCTCTAATGATCCTTTGAATTTCTGCACTATCAGTTGTAACGTCTCCTTTTTTACCTCTGATTTTGTTTATTTGAGTCTTCTCTCTTTTCTCCCCACAGTTAGTCTCGCTAAAGGTTTGTCAATTTTCTTATATTTTTTAAAAACCAACTTTTAACTTCATTGATCTTTTGTACTATTTTTTATTTCAATTTCCTTGATTTCTGCTCTGATTTTTATTTTTTTTCTAATAACTTTGGGTTTTGTTTGCTCTTTCTTTTCTAGTTCTCTGAAATGCATCTTTAGTTGTCTATCTAAATTTTTTCTACTTTTTGAATGTAGGCACTTACAGCTTTAAACTTTCGTCTTAGTGCTGCTTTTGCTATATCCCATTGTTTGGGGTGTGTTGTTTTATCATTATCATTTGTTTTGAGAAATTTTTAAATATTATTTTACTTTTCTTCTGTTTTTTTTTTTTTTTTTGAGATCGAGTCTCGCTCTGTCTCCCAGGCTGCAGTGCAGTGGCACGATCTCGGCTCACTGCAAGCTCTGCCACCCGGGTTCATGCCATTCTCCTGCCTCAGCCTCCCGAGCAGCTGGGACTACAGGTGCCCGCCACCACGCCTGGCTAATTTTTTGTATTTTTAGTAGAGATGGGGTTTCACTGTGTTAGCCAGGATGGTCTCGATCTCCTGACCTCGTGATCCGCCCTCTTCGGCCTCCCAAAGTGCTGGGATTACAGGCATGAGCCACCGCGCCCGGCCTCTTTTTATTTTCTTAATTAGCCTACTGATCGTTCAGGAACATATTGTTTAATTTCCATGTGTTTTTATAGTTTCCACCCTTGCTCTTGTTATTGATTTCTAGTTTTATTCCATTGTGACCAGAGAAGATACTTGATATAATTAAATTTTCTGAGTTTTTAAAACACTTTTTTGGTAGGGTGTATACTCCAAAACATTTTTGTAGGTTCTTTAGCTAGTATCTAAAAAGTATGAAATAATCCAACATAAGATTTCTTTCTTTTTTTTCTGAAAGCACTTATTCATTGCAGTAAAATGAAGTATGACACCAATAGGGAATCTTGAATTCTGACCTTTCATAGTATATTTTGCAATAAACAGTTTATGGTCCATTTTTCTTAAATCTGATGACCTCTTTGAGGCAGGTTTCCAATTTTGCCAGTAGAATAGGAAATATCATGTGTGGGTACATGATAAGCATTAATCATGTGTGGGTGGAAATTTGTTAATAGTCTGAGAGTGAAGTTTGAGTTAAAAGTTGTTTGACCTTGAAATTGACTGGGAGGCCAAAGATTCAAAGCAACAGAAGAATCTCTCAATCTATGAGGAGTAAGTTATGTGATTATGGTATATGTTTTGGGTGCATGAATGGGAATTTGTAAATGTTGAAATCTAGGGTCTGATAATCACTATCAACAGAAGATCAAGCTACATATATTTATGTTTTAAAACTTAAATTATAAGTCTAGCTAAATCTTTCAAACAACCAGTTTTAATGTTCATGGGTACATTTCACCTAAGTAACCATTTACATCATACAGAAAAAGATTCATCTTGAGCACAGATTCAGTATTAGGACTTGGTTTGGAGAAGAGGTTTTTTTGTGGATTTTTTTTTTTTTTTTGATAATGCAAAAGTAAAACCAGTTGCTTTCTGGGGAATTGAACTAAATTTTAATCTAGTCTTTAAGACCAATACAAAAATATGAAGGAAATAAAAACCCCTCATTATTAAATTGATCTGCAAAAACATTGTTACTAGAAATTGATTGGGACTTGAGGCCTTCCTCCAGAAAATAAGAACTTAATTGTCTGGCCTGTATTAGGTTTTGAACTTTAATACCAGGTATTTGTACTTATTAAAAAATGTTTCAATGAAATGTGTATTAGCAGTATGAACTTCTGGTTCAGTTGGAAATTCTTCCATTTGAAAAATATGATATTTGCACACAACTGTTTGAATGTTTTTATTTTCCAATTTCCCCTCCCCCACACTGGACAGAATTGAAGCTAGAATTTTTTCTTATGATCAAACAAAACGTTAGCGTGTTACATTTTGCACAAGTGATGACACAAATTAAAATTCTAGTATACATTATATGTCACTCTATGCATGTTGACAATGGAAGAAATACATTGCTGTAGTATACTGCCACTTCTAGACTGAAAAGCTGAGAAAGAAACATAATTTATGATTTTTCATACATCAGAAAAAGTTACAGCTAGCATGCCCCATTTTCTTGTTGACCTCATGAGATGAAGAGAGCACATAGTATTAATTCAGACTGAAGAAATTACTCAAATTTTGATTTTAGTATACTTACCCTCTACATGCAATATTAAATAAGTCAGATATCTTATTACAGTTTCAAATGTGTACATAGGCTCCCTCTCACTCCCTTACATATCTATTAGTTACTGAAGTTTCTATGCTGGCATTAAGACATTACAACAATGTTTTCAATGTTTTCTTGCACCAGTATTATAAACATATGTAGTACAATATGTGTTATTTTTCTGAGGTGAACCAAAAGTACATTCCTTAAGGTTCTTGAGTCTACTTTAGCAGTATTTTATAGAGAGTCTTTTATACATTAGTAATAGATAAACCACATTGTGATTTTTTAAAAAATCTTAAGCCATGTACCAAGTTTGTGGTCCAAATTGTGTAGGAGAAGTTAAATTTACATGGCATTCTATTAAATAATTTGTGTGTACTTCTGTAAATATAGTTATGTCAAAATAAAGTTTTAAAATAGCCAAGAAAAAAAAAGAAGATTTTGTGGCCTAACATGTGGTCTATGCTTGAGAATGATCCTTGTGCTGAGGGGAAGAATGTGTACTCTGCCGCCACTGGATGAAATGTTTTGTAAATAACTATTAGATTTATTTGGTCTATGGTGCAGATTAAGTCTGGTGTTTCTTTGTTGATTTCCTGCATGGATTATCTGTCCAGTGCTGAAAGTAGGTTGTCAGAGTCTCTAGATGTTATTATGTTGGAGTCTATCTGTCTCTTTACCCCAAATAATATATGTTTTATATATCTATGTGCCCCAGTGTTTGGTGCATATATATTTACAACTGTTATAGCCTCTTGATGTTTTGACCCCTTTTCATTATATAATGACTTTCTTTATCTCTTTTTATACTTTTTGTCTTCAAATCTATTTTGTCTAATATAAGTATGGCTATTATTGCTCTTCTTTGATTTCCATTAACAAGGAATTTGTTTTTCATGTCTTTATTTTCAGTCTAGGTGTGTCTTTATAGGTGGAGTGTGTTTTTTATAGGCAACAGATCACTGGGTCTTACTTTTTTATTCATTCAGCTTATGTCTGTTGATTAGAGAGTTTAGTCCATTTACATTTAATATTGTTATTGATAAGTAAGAACTCACTCCTGCCATTTTATTTGTTTTCTGGTTATTTTGTGGTCTTCTCTTTCTTTTCTCCTTTCTTCTTGTCTTCCTTTTATTGAAGGAAATTTTCTCTGGTGCTATGTTTTCATTTCTATTTTGTGTGTATCCGTTGTATGCTTTTTGATTTGAGGTTTCCATGATGTTTTCAAATAATATCTTATAACCCATTATTTTGAACTGATGACAACTTAACACTGATTGCATAAACAAACAAGCAAAGAAAAATCTAATAAAAAATGTTATTTTTTATTGGTTTGTCTTCTAGTCTTTCTACTCAAGATATGAGTACTTTAAATATCACAATAATAGTGTTATAAAATTCTGTGATTTTCTCTGTACTTACAATTAACAGGGAGATTTGTACCATCAGATGATTTCCTATTGCTCATTAAAATATTTTTCTTTCAGATTCAAGAACTCCCTTTAGCATTTCTCATAGACAGATAAGGTATTGATGAAATCCTCAGCTTTTGTTTGTCTGGGAAAGTAATTATTTATCCTTCATGTTTGAAGGATATTTTTGCTGGATACACTATTCTAGGACAATTTCTTTTTTCTTCAGCAGTTTAAATATATTATGCCACTGTCTCCTGGCATGTAAAGTTTCCACTGAAAAGGCTTCTGCCAGATGTATTGGAGCTTCATTGTATGTCATTTGTTTCTTTTCTCTTGCTGCTTTTAGGATCCTTTTTTATCCTTGACTTTTGGGAGCTTGATTATTAAATATCTTGTGGTAGTCTTATTTGGCTTAAGCCTACTTGCTGTTCTATAACTTTCTTATAGTTGAATATTAATATCTTTCCCTAGGTTTGGGAAATTCTGCTATTATCCCTTTGAATAAACTTTATAGTCCTATCCCTCTACTTCCTCCTTGAGGCCAAAATCTCTTAGATTTGCCCTTTTGAGGTTATGTTATTGATGGTGTAGGCATGCTTCATTATTTTGTATTATTTTATATTTTGTCTCCTCTGGCTGTTTATTTTCAAATAGCATGTCTCCAAGCTTGCCAATTCTTTATTCTGCATGATCAATTCTGCTCCCAAGATACTCTGATGCATTCTTCTGTATGTCAGTTGCATTTTTCAGTTCCAGAATTTCTGCTTTATTCTCTTTAGTTATTTCAATCTCTTTGTTAAATCTATCTGATAGGCTGGTGAATTTCTTCTGTGTGTTATCTTGAATTTCTTTGAGTTTTCTCAAAACAACTATTTTGAATTCTTAGTGTGAAAGGTCCCATATTTCTGTCTGTCCACAATTAGTGTCTAGTGCCTAGTTCAGTGAGGTCATGTTTTCCTGGATGGCCTTGATGGTTGTGGATGTTTGTCTGTGCCTGAGCATTGGATAGTTAAATAGTGAATGTAGTCTTCACTGTCTGGGCTTGTTTGTACCTGTACTTTTTGGGAAGGCTTTTCAAGTATTCAAGGGAACTTGGGTGCTGTGATCCAAAAGTTCTTGGTCACTGCAGCCATATCTGCATAAGCGGCACCCTAAGCCCAGTAATGCTATATCTCTCACAGACTCATATAGGTACTGCCTCAGTGGTCTTGGATAAGATCCAGAAGAACTATCTGGATTACCAAGCAGAGACTCTTGTTCTCTTCCCTTACTTTTTCTCAAACAAAGTCTCTCTGTGCGCTGAGCCACCTGGAACTGGGGAAGGGATGACACAAGCATCCCTATGGCCACCACAACTGGGACTGTGCTGGGTGAGACCTGAAACCAGCACAGTACTGGATCTCACCCCAGGTCCATGGAAATTATAGCCTAGTTACTGCCTGTGCTTGCTCAAGGTCTTAGGGCTCTACAATTATCAGTGCTACCCAGGCTTCTGTCCTTTTCTTCTGGATGGCAGTTCTCCCTGGCCCCTGGCAGGTCCAAAGATGACATCCAAGAGAGAGGGCCCAGAGTTGGAAAACCTAGGAATCTAGTTGGTGTTCTATTCTACTGTGGCTGAACTGACCCCCAAGCCACAAGACAAAGTCCTGTCAACTCTTCCCTACTTTTTTCACATGCAGAGGTGTCTCACCTCTTAGCCGCCACCACCCCAGGCCCATGGCAAAGACTGCCTGGCTACTACCAGTGTTCACTCAAGGTCAATGTACTTTTCAGTTATATTGTGGTGAATATTGCCATACTTGAGACTCTCCCTTCAAGGCAATGGGATCCCCTCTGGCACAGATCACATCTAGAAATTCCATCCAAGAGCCAAGCCCTGGAATCGGGGACCCCAAGAACCTGCTTGGTGCTCTATCTCCACTGTGGCTGAGCTGGTACTGAAGCTGCAAGACAAAGTCTCCTTTACTTTTTCCTCTACTTTTCTCAAGTAGAAGGTGTCTTTCCCCATGCCCACAACAGCTGGGAATGTGCTTGTTCACAACTGAAGCCAGCACATCTGAATCTTACCCAAGTACCATGGCAAGTACTCCCTGGCTGCCACTGCTGACTACTCAGGTTCAAAGGGCACGTCAGTCAGCAGCTGATAAATCCTGCCAGGACTGTGTCATTTCCTTCAAGGCAGCAGGTTCCCTTTTGGCCCAGAGTGTGTCTATAAATGTAGTTCAGGAGCTAGGCCCTGGAAATAGGAGCCTCAAGACTCTTCCTTGGATACTATTCTATTGTGGCTGAGCTGTTATCAAAGTTGCAAGACAAAGTCTTCTTTACTCTTCCCTCTTCTCTACTCAAGTGAAGGGAAGGTGTGGCTCCCACAGCTGCAATCTGTACTATCTAGGGTTGGGGGACAGGTGGCACAAGCACTCCCTTGGCTGCCCTGGCTGTTGTCTCACTAGGTCATATGCAGCCCATGTGTACTGGCTGTGAGCCCAGCACAGTACCAGGACGTGCCTAGGAACTGCAATCCTTGTGACATAGACGGTCTTTCAAGTTTACTTACTACTGCAAAGCACTTTAGCCCTCAATGGTGAGACTTGCCAAAACTCAAGTTCCTACTGTTGGGATGAGTGATTCCCCTCTGGCTAGTGCTGGTCTAAATACTCCCTCCATGCATGCCAGATGAATTCTGACCATTGTTCATTTCTGCTGACAGGTCAGCATTGATTTTCAATGCAAAGTCCCACAATCACCGCACTCTCCTTCCCCTAAGTGCACAGACTTTCTCTCTGCACCACATGGATCCTGCTGGGGTTGGGGGAGGTGTGGTGTCGGCTATTGAAGATTGTCTTTCCAATCCTCTTCATTGCCTCTTTCAGTGATATTAAGTTAAAGCCAAGTACTGTGATTGATAACCTGATTTTTAGTTCTTATGAAGATTTTTGTGTGTGTGTGGATCATTCTTCAGTTTGGTATTCTTGAACGGAGGACAATTGTTCCTTCTAATTGGCCAGCTTGCACTGCCTTTCTCTTATTAGCCAATTTTTGATGAAATTGTCTTTTAGTTGTTGAGTTGTTTGAGTCTGTCGTGTATGCTGAATGAATAGTCCCTTGTCAGATGAAGAGTTTGCAAATATTTCTTCCCATTCAACAGGTTTTCTATCCACTCTATTGTTTCCATTTCTATGGGGAAGCTGTTTAATTTAGTCCCTTTTATCTACTTTTGTTTTTGTTGCCTTTTCTTTTGAGGTCTTAGCCATAAAATCTTTGTCTTCACTAATGGCTTGAAGTATTTCCCCTATGTTTCCTTCCAGTAGTTTTATATTTTTGAGTCTTATGTTTAAGGTTTTATCTTGAGTTGATGTTTGCATATTGTGATATACAGGAGTCTAGTTTCTTCTTCTTCGTATGGATATGCAATCTTCCTAGTAGCATTTATTGAAAAGGGCATCATTTCTCTAACACACATTCTTACTGCCTTTGTCCTATTGCCTTATTCCCTTTGTGGATTTATTTCTGGGTTTTCTATTCCGATCCATTGCTCTACATGTCTGTTTATATACCAGTACCATGCTATTTGTCCTTGTCATGTATTTTGAAGTCAGGTAATGAGATGCTTTCAGCTGACTTTTTTTTTTTTTTTTTTGTAATGAGCTTAGGAGATCCTTCTGTTTGTGTCTTCTTCAATTTCTTTCATTAGCGTTTTGTAGTTTTCCTTGTAGAATTCTTTTGCCCTTGTGGTTAAATTTATTCCTAGCTATTTTTGTAATTATTGTAAATTGCATTGCCTTATTGATTTTTTCTCAGCTAATTTATTATTGGCTTATTGAAATGCTACTAATTATCATATGTTGATTTTTTATCTTCCAATTTTACTGAATTTATCTGATTTAAGAATTATTTTGGTGGATTTTCCGGTTTTTCCTAGATAGAAGATCATGTCATCTACAAAGAGGGAAAATTTGACTTATTTTCCAATGTTGCTGCCTTTTATTTTTTCTTTTGCCTGATGACTCTGGATGGGACTTCCATTACTATGTTGACTAGGAGAGGTGAAAGTAGGCATGCTTATTTTCTTCCAGTTCCCAGAAAAAGGACTTTCGGCCTTTATCATTCAGTATGATGTTAGTTGTTGATTTTCATATTTGTCTTTTGTTATGTTGAGGTACATTCCTTCTGGGCCCACTATGTTGTTTTTCTCACGAAGGGATACCGAATTTTATCAAACACTTTTCTGCATCTATTGAGATAATAAGGCTTTTGTCCTTCATTTTGTTGATATGATGTGTCATGTTAATTGATTTGTATGTGTTGAACTATCCTAGCATCCCTGGGAAGAATTCCACTTGATCATTTTGTATTATCTTTTTGGTGTACGGTTGAATTCATTCTACTAGAACTTTCTTGAGGGTTTTTGTGTCTGTATTAATCAGGGTAACTGGCTTAAAATATTTGGTTTTTTTTTTTTTGCATCCTTGTCTAGTGTTGGTATCAGGGTAATGCTGGCCTTATATAATTAGAGAAAATTCCCACCTCTTCAATTTTATTGGAATAGTTTCAGGGGAAATTGTTTTACTTCTTCCTTGTAAGTTTCATAGAATTTGGCAGTGAAGTCATTCAGTCTTGGACTTTTCTGGTAGAATTTTTTTTGTTGTTACTGATTCAATCTCAGTAATTTTTATTGGTTTCTTCAGGTTTTCTATTTCTTTTTAAATTCAATCTTAATAGGTTGTTTGCGTCCAGAAATGTATCCATTTCCTCTAGGTTTTCTAGTTTGCTAGTGTATAGTTGTTCTTTATAGTCTCTGATGATCTTTTGTATTTCTGTAGTATCAATTGCAATGTCTATTTTTCATTTCTGATTTTATTTATTTATGTCTTCTTTTTTTCTCTTGGTTAGTCTAGCTTGCGGTTTATCAAATTTGTTTATCTTTTAAGAATGCAACTTTTCATTTTGTTGATAGTTTATATATTTTTAGTGTCTATTTTGTTTAGTTCTGCTCTGATCTTTATTATTCCTTTATTTCTATTAATTTTGTGTTTGGTTTGTTGGTGTTTTACTCATTTTTGAAGTGAATTCATTTAATACAATTCTGTCTAACTTTTTCATCTAGGCGTTTATTGCTTTAAACTTTTACATTAGCATTGCTTTTGCTGTACCTATATTTGGTATGCTTTGTTTCAATTTTCATTTGTTTTAATACTTTTTTAAATTTTCTCTTTAATTTCTTCCCCCTTTTTCAGAAGCATGTTGTTTAATATCCATGTATTTGTAAGTTTTCCAAAGTTCCTCCTGTTACTGATCTCTAGTTTAATTCCACTGTGGTCTAAGAAGATACTCTATATAGTTGTAACTTAAAAAAAGTTGTTGAGATTTGTTTTGTGTCCTAACACGTGGTCTGTACTGGAGAATGTTCCATATGCTGTTGCGAAGAATGTGTATTCTGTAGCCATTTGATGAAATATTCTGTAAATGTCTTTTAAGTCCAATTGATGTAATTTATGGTTTAAATACAGTGTTTCTTTGTTAACTTTCTGTCTAGATGATCTGTTTAATGCTGAAAGTGGGGAGTTGAAATTCCTAACTATGCTTGTGTTGGAGTCTCTTCTTTTTTCCCCAATCTAATAATATTTGCATTGTATATCTTGGTGCACTGGTGTTGGGGGCATATATGCTTAGAAATTGTATATCCTTTTGCTGGATTGATCCCTTTATCATTATATAATGACTTTCCTTTTCTCTTTTTATTGTTTTTTACTTAAAGTCTGTTTTATCTAAGTATTGCTACTCCTGCTCTTGTTTTGTTTTCATTTGCATGGAATATTTTTTTCCATCCCTTTACTGTCAGTCTATATGTGCCTTTATAAGTGAGATTGCTTTCTTGTAGGCAGTATATAGTGGAGTGATGGTTTTTTTGTTGTTGTCCATTTAGCCAGTCTAAATATTTTAAGTGGAAAGTTTAATTCATTTATATTCAAAATCATAATTGATATGTGAATATTTATTCCTGTCATTTTACTAGTTGATTTCTGGTGGTTTTTAATAATATCCTTCATTCCTTCCTTTTTTTAATTATACTTTAAGTTTTAGGGTACATGTGCACAACGTGCAGGTTTGTTACATATGTATACATGTGCCATGTTGGTGTGCTGCACCCATTAGCTCGTCATTTAACATTAGGTATATCTCCTAATGCTATCCTTCCCCCCTCCCCCAACTCCACAACAGGCCCTGGTGTGTGATGATCCCTTTCCTGTGTCCATGTGTTCTCATTGTTCAATTCCCACCTGTGAGTGAGAACATGCAGTGTTTGGTTTTTTGTCCTTGCGATAGTTTGCTGAGGATTGTTCCTTCCTTTTACTTTTATTGTTTACAAATGTAATTTGACAGTTTTCTGTAATGGTAACATTGGAGTCTTTTCCCTTTCTCATGTGTGTGTTTGCTCTTCTAGTGGGATTTATGCTTCATGTGTTTTCATGATGCTAGTATTTTCTTTCACTTCAACATGTCAGATTCCCTTAAACAATTTCAGGGTGAGTCTAGTGGTGGTGAATTGCAGCTTTTGTTTGTCTGGGAAATACTTTATTTCGTATTCATTTGTGAAGAATAACTTTACTGGGTATAATATCCTTGGCTTGCAGGGTTGTTTTTCTTTCAGCTCTTTGAAGATATCATTCCACTATCTCCTGGCCTGTAAAGTTTCTACTGAGAAATCTGGTGTTAGCCTGATGTGGGTTTTATAAAGGTGACTAGATACTTTTCTCTTGCTGTTTTCAGAATCTCTCTTTGCCTTTGCCTTTTGACAGTTTTACTGTATTATGCCATAGAGAAGACCTTTTAGCATTGTATCTCTTTGGGGATCTCTGAGTTTCCTGCGTTTGGATGCACAAATCTCTTGGTAGTCTTTTGAAGTTTTCAGCCATTATTTAACTAAATAGGTTTTTTATTGCTTTGACTTTTTTCTTTTTTTTTTGCCTTCTTGGACACAATAAAATTAAATATTTGGGCACTTTATGGTATTCTGTGTGTCATGTAGGCTTTATTCATTCTTTTTTATCTTTTTTTTTTTTTTTTTTTTGTCTGACTGGGTTATTTCAAAAGACCTATCTTCCCATTCTGAAATTCGTTCTTCTGCTTGGTGTGATCTATTGTTGAAGCTTTGAATATATTTTTTATTTGATTCCATGAATTTTTTAGATTTTTTATTTGATTCCATGAATTTTTCCAAAATTTCTTTTTTAAATGATAGCTATCTTTTTAGTAAATTTCTCTTTCATATCCTGAATTGTTTTTCTGATTTCTTTGTATTATTTTTCTGAATTATTTTGTATCTCCCTGAGCTGCTTTATAATCAATATTTTAAATTATTTTTTCTGGTTTTCATTAATTTCTTCTTGAATATAATCTATTGCTGAATAAATATTGTATTCCTTTAGAGGTATCATATTTCCTTGTCTTTTCATGTTATGTACTTCCATTGACATCTGAGCATCTGGTATAACAGTTGCCTCTTCCAATATTTTTATTTTCCTTTTGTAGGGGAGCACTTTTTCCTGAAGATGTATCTATGGTGTTTATTGGGTAGGGCCCTTTGGCTTTCATTCTCGGTGTGTCCATTAGCATAGTCCTTGCATGATTTCCTCACCTGTAAACAGCATCAGTAGTGTCTGTCATTTTCTCAGTGCTTAGGGTGTGATTTTTAGTGGAGACTGTGTTGAAGTTTTGCTGGGAAGAGAGACATTCAGATGGGCCTCAGTGGCTGTGGCAAGCTGAGTCTGCTTGTCCTTGGGCCCTAGGGCATTATACTCTGGCACTGGTATTAGCAGGTACAGGTGTGGTGATTCTTGGGCCTCCAGGCAGCTTCCTCAGGTGCTGGCCATGTCCTGGATGGGTGGGTGAGTCCTTGGGACCCTGAGCAGCAATGTGGCCTGAGTGATGACAGCAGCCATGGCAGGACAATCCTCTGTCTCCCACACAGTTCATCCTGCTGTTGGCAGTGGCTGTGATGGGCTGGGTGGACCTGTCCTCAGGCACTCAAGAGTAGTGCCAAATGTGGTGGATGGGGTGGGGTAATCTACAGGCACTGACGGTGTGCTCAGGCATTGGGATGATCCAGGAAGGCCTGTCCTCTAGCCCTCAATGGTGTGTGCAGGCACTGGCTGTGGTAGGCTGGAGCATGGTGATTGCCAGGCTTTTACAGAATGCTTGGTGGGGATAGCAGTGGCTGTGCTGCAGCTCTGCTGCTGGGGAGGGTGAGATTGTTTTCAGTAGCAGCATCCTGAACAGGTGGCTGGGTAGCAGGCATCTCAGTCACAGGTGGGAGTTGTAAGTATGGTAGCCTTTTCTCAAGGTGCTATTAAATGTGAGGCAGCCCTGATACTAGAGGCAGAAGGATTACAGCGAGTGGCTTTTGCTTCAGCCCTGGTGGTAGCAGTCAGCATCACTGCCCAGATTCATGTGGGTGATGACAATTAGGCTTCAGGGATTTGGAGATGCAGGAGCTGTTGGAGAGGCAGGGCAGGAAGCAATCTGGTAGGGACTGGCCTATCAAAGTGGCATCTTGGTGTAACTGTTTAGGACTTGGTGTGTGGGGGGGACCTGGTGTGAGCTCCCTCTCTGGAGCAATGCTGTCACCTCATCTTCAAGCAGCTTCCTTTGTTAGTTTCAGGGCCTAAGTGAGTTGAGGCACTTTCCATTGGCTAAGATTGCAGGAATCCATGGTAGAAATGTGTACTACTGGGTGTCACTCGCTTATTCTTTACTTGTATTGGGGAACCTCTCTAGGCTCTTAGCTCCCACTGGCCCAATAGGCTGCTTTGCTCCCCTCTCCTTCCTTGCCTTAGGTGTTTTGTCACTTCTTTGTTGAATTCCAGCCTTCTCTATTAGGTGATCTATTCAAAGTGTGATTATCTACTTGCTGTTCTGTTTCTTCTTTGTGGAGGAGGTGAATACCAGATGTCTCTAGCCAGCCATCTTGAAGCCCCTGCTCTATGTGTCTACTTTAAAATATCTAGATTTTCTTAAAGTGTCTTTCTGGCATCTTCCAGAACCCTTAGCTGCTCTATTATATTCCTCAGTTAGTAATCTCTTTCCCCAAGGGTCCATGGGTCTTCAGTCTCTCTGAGGTTTTCATGAGCTTTGTTCACTGCTTCTCACCAATTCCACTAGCCTGAGATCTGAGATGTGCCACTATTGGCTGTCTGAACTCCAAATTAGGAGATAAAGAGACAAATTCCTCAGGCAGACCCCAGACAGATTAAAATGTTGCAAATTCAGTCCACTTCACACTCTTTTACTCACAGAAGAGACTGGGGATCAGGCCACCACACTTACCCCAAACTGTGCCCTGCCATACCAGGAAGGGGTGCAACAAGGCAAATAAAAACACTGTGAAATCTCCTACTATTTTGAATTGACATTTTCTTGATTGTACACTCAATTGGTTGCTGTGAATATGGTTTCAAGAGCTACTGTAAAGTTATTTCAACTAGTCACTAGTTGTTTATTTAATATTTACATGGGAGGACAAGGATCTATAGCTACCTAGGCCTTCATCTTGCTTACTTCTTCCTGCTGTTTTTTTTTAAATTACAGAATAAATGTATCAGTCCATACAGTGTTAATGCAACAAACAGACATTGTGTTTGATTTATTTTAAAAACCTATCTTTTGATTCAACGTGTAGTCATATGCAAAGAAAAGATACAGAGTTGTGATTCATGGTAACCATTCTATTCCAGCCCAGCCCAGCAAATATGGGTAGCCTGACAAAAGCAATAAATCTTTTGTTGTTGTTTGATGAACTGATCTCTGAATGTGCATGTAATAAACTGCTTCATTTCAACTATATAAATGTATTTAGAATTTAAAGCTAACATTGACAATTTATATTCTGAAATTAGTAAAGAGCTTTTATATTTCCCAAATTTCTATTTTTTTACCTGAGTAGAATTAATATAATATTTTACAATATGCTAGAGAACATAATTTTAGGGGCTCTAGATTTGTGATTGCTTATTCTTTAGTGCCTTTGGATAAGAAAATAAACATTCCACATATTAACTTACATTATTTTATTTTTATCTTCCATTATTTTTAACAGGCAATATCTCAAGAATCAGTAGGGCGAATTTGGTTTGTAATGTTACATCTACCTTTTATAATTTCACTGAAACATCTTAGAATTCTAGTTTCCCTGATTTTAATTTCTTGTAGTTTGTAAAATTTTACTACTATGTATAAAAACAAATTTCAAATAGCATTTTGGTTTTCAATTAGATGAACTTTCCAGGCTAATAGTTTTCTAAGCACCAGATTTCTATCACATAATAGAAGAAAAATTCATATGCTTAAAAATATGTTAGTTGTTTATCCAAAAGTTGTAGCATCGAAACTTTAATTTGTAAAGGCATTCTAATTTCTGAAAACTTTTCTGAAGACTTTGTAGAGAGAAAAGAGGAAAATATTTTTATATACACCAAGACATCTTTTTTTCTTTGCTCCAGAACACATTGTTCTCAATCATAAATAATTTACTCCCCTCCTCCACAGCTCCTTACCCCATGCATAGTCTCATATATATTGTCACTCTTGGCTTTTTGTTAAATTTCAGCAAATTACAGCTAGTGAATAATAAACGCCCAAGTTAATTCAATTAGTCAATCAGTAAATATTTATTGAGTGCTATCATATGCCCAGCAATGTTCTCTGTGCTGTACACCTCATAAATGAAGAAAAAAATTAGGAAACTCTGCCTGTTAAAGCAGAGTGATTGATAGGTTTCTATGCTCAGCTAATACTAAAACAACTGATGGAAAGCTAAAACACTGATTTATGAGTCTCTTACTGCTGAATTCTTTTGAGAGGCCTGGTTATTTCTTGATTGCTTCATTTAATCAAATGCCACTTAACAAAATGCTAAGTAATCAAATACTCAATTTTCCTGGCTCACATAAAATGCAGTATATATCAGATAGTAGCTTTACTAGCCTCATAAGTTGGTCTCAGATTTTTAAAATAGGATGTACAGCATATACGTAGAATTGCCTTTACAACATATTTTTGAAATCAAATGAGCGTTTTTAACATATAATCTCTGTGTGACTATATAAAATAATTAGAATAATTTTTTAAAACTTGGTACTTTGCTCTTGACAATCTAATAATCTAGCAGAAACATTAAAGCAGATTCATATGTGGGGTCTAAATTGTGTAAAATAAAACAGCAAAAATTCCTTTAAGAATACCTAAATCATCTATAAAACTTAACTATTTGCATGCCTTCTTATGAATGTACAACTATGTATAGTAATGAAGACATATCGTATATAATTGATATCTTGATATGTAGAGTCTATTTAAAGTATAAGTATGATTTTACATGAGACTGGCAAGTGTGTTATAGTTGAATTCACGAACCTTAAGTATACATATGATGTGACTCCAGTATACATCTAAATAAGTGCATTATTTTCGTTGTGTATCCACTCTTAGCCATGAGATGCAGATTTCCAACAGTAAGTACACTTTCTTTCATTTACTTTTAAAGTTGCAATTCTCCATTAGCTCCAGCAGACCAGGCACTCTGGGAAGCAGTCCATAACAGGACTATTTCCATTATCTCCAGACTATTTAGTTCTCTTCTCTCTTATACATAAGGCCTTTCTTCAGTAGTGTGCTTTATATTTCTCTTCTTAATTCCTACCTCCTTACCCTGGTTCCAAGCCTGAATTACTTCTCTTCCAAACTATTATAATAGTTTCTGTACTTCTTTAATTTACTGTACACACATAGACACCTAAGACTTGTACTGTATAAAAATACATTTCTGATCATACCATACGTCTGTTTGAATGCCTTCAATGGCTACCGATTTTCTACAGAATTAGATATAAATGCAGCTTGCCATTCATGATCTCCACACAGGGACCTCAACTCCCCTTTCTAGTTCTAGTTGAACTGACCATTCCCCAAATACATCCTGTCTTTTTATTCCACCATGCTCATGCCATTCCTTTTTTTTCCCCTAAAATGCTGATGTTTTTTATTTCTGTTAGAGTTCTACACATCTTTTAAGGTTAAGCTAAGCTATCAATTCACAAGTAGATGTAATTTTGTCATATTTCGAGCTCCTGTTGCACTTCATTTATTTTACGTCCCTTGTGACATTTAACAGTTTTCTTTGTAGTAAAGACATTCATGTACCTGTCTTATCTCTTACTCTCAAGCAATAGTTCTTGCTGCCCAGGAAATTATCTTTTACTGATCTTTTATTTCCTGTAGCACTCTAAAACAGCACCACATATAGAAGAAATACCTGATTGGAAAGTTATATATACTTATTTCAGTAATGTTCGATTTTGTCAAAAGTTTTTGAAGTTCTTTCACAATTGCTTTAGGAGCTGGCGGAACTTTTTTAAATGCTTCAGTAGTGACAAATAATTCTCATTTGAGGGAACATTTGATTTTAAAAAATAGCCAGAATTTATTCTGAGCCACGTTTAGTGACTAATATGAATGTTCAATTGGGGCTGTTATATTTTCAGTTAAAATAAAAGGAGTGCAATGAGACAAAATCTCTGGGTGAGGCATGAACTGACAATTCCAAAAGGAAAGTTCCCAAAATGCTTTGAATAATGTCAACATCATTGTAATGAGTTTATAAGACTCCAAATTTTCTACTTGGAAATGTACAGCACTCTTTTGGATGTGTATGTTCTAATATATTTGTTAAATCAGTCTCATCTCCTTGAAGATTTATTTCATAGTTTTCCAAACCAGTCTGTTTAAAGTGAGTTTGGAATTGAAATATCATTTAAGTGAGATGTGTATTACCCTTCTAATTTGAATATTGCATTTCATAGCTTTTGGTGAATGAGAAATATACCATCAATATTTCACCAAATAAAGCTTCCCAAATTTGAGGAAAGACGTTTATTCAAAAAAGCCTACAAATTCAGTTACTCTGATCAGCTGTTCCTGAGTTCTACCAGAAATGTAATGAACTGAACAATGGATTTGAAGTAAACATTAGAGATTAGTTAAATATAACATTTGAGTATCATGTAACTGCTGACACAGAATTATAAAACAAAAAAGTGAAACTTCTTCCAAAATCAGATGGAATTTATAATATTTGAGTACTATGTGCTTATAGGAGTTTTGTATTTTCTTCCTTACACACAATTGACTTAAACAGAAAACCACATTTTATATTTCTCAAATGTATAGTTAGTGTTTATACAAATTCTATTATAATGTTTGTTGTATCATCTTTATCATTTCATATGTAATATTTTAGCAGTTACTGGTTTAAAGTTTTGTTTTGTTTGTAATTCATTTGGTTTATCATATATTTTCTAGAAATTCTGTATGGTCAATTTTGAATTATTTTACTAATGGAAAAGAATATGTGAACAGATAATCCAAAACACTTGGTATCTATATTTTTTCTAGATTATATTATATTATTTAAGCAGATTTATTTCCCTCGCTGAGGCTAACAATGAATTTTCAAACCCTAACACACATTGGTGGAATAAAAAGAAAAAATACATTTTGAATAATTTTTAAGAATAAATTTTTTATCACCTTCAGTTCATCATTAAAAAATCAATTATTCACACCTTCTCATTAACCCCTAGCATTCCAGTTAATTGCCGTTTTACTGTAATAGTATTTTATCTTGAGTAAAAATATTTTTTATTTTTCCTTAAAAGTATTGTTTGGAGTTTATATCATGTTTAGCTTATTTCTTGCATTTTGGCATACTTGTAACTCAAAGTAAAATGGCAGGTCTGGTGGCCAGGAATGGTAACAGCTTACCTGAAGTTTAAATAACAGAATATTAATTTACTATTCACATTGATCATCACTCCTTGTCAATAGGCATAATACTGTTTAGGTCATTACTGCTTTTAATTTATGAAAAACATTAAATGTTTTATTGAATGCCTTGTTCTCACTTCAGTGACCTACTGAGACTGATTTGCCTTGTCAGTCTCTCAGGAGGTATCTGTTTGGAAGGGAAGGAAAGAGCAAGTGAGAGGTGCACCCCAATTCTTGTGTGTGCTATGATAAAGCATAGTTAAGTCCAGGCTAACCTGAACCACAGCTAACAGACTACCTTTGTCTTTGTAAATGCTCCCTAAAATCCCACTAGAGTAGCATCTGTGTACCTGTGTAGCAATGCTGAGGTAATAAGGTGTTACTGGCCATTTGTCTTAGTGGTTTCTACCTAAAAAAGGACTACCATACTGTTGAATACGATTTGTAGGAAGATTATTTCAATTTTGGGTGTGAGTACTTAGGTAGATGAGAATGTATTGAACTTGAATATATCCATAACTACCACAATACCCTGCCCCATTAGTAAAGGTCAACATATTTCACCATTTCTGGGAAATTATCAGAAAGTATTTGCTCAAGTATAAAATACTTGTATAATATGCAAGAAATATCTCCTCAAGATTGCAACATTGCTAAACTTTACTACCAAAACTAGACACTGGGACATAATTCAAAAAGAACAAATTTTATCAAACACATTTTTATCTAGAGAGGTTTGATGTATATATAGTAATGGTTAAAGTTTTACTTTTTCTCTCTTTTTCAATCATACATTATTTATGCAATGAGAATATTTCATTAAACAAATGGGCTTATTAAAATATACAATTCACCATTTTGCAAGAAAGAGTGTAGGGCATAGGGAATAGACTTCTATTGAGGCCACTATTTGGAGAAACATTGTTTTAGTCATTTGTACTGTAGGTCTAAGATTTGTATTAAGAAAACACATGTAGCAATAAATCCATCAGTCAGTGCTGAGTTTACGAAGTAAATAGAGGTAATGTGTTTAAGTAGTTTATAGTGCACATCATTCATTATGAAGTCATCTCTTGCTTTGTGGTAAAGCCCTATTTAAAATGTGACTACAGTAGTCCTCCCTTATCTATGGTTTTGTTTTTCATGGTTACAGTAACTTGCCGTGAAGTACAATAAGATACTTTGAGAAAGGCCACATTCACATAACTTTTACTACAGTATTTTATCATAACTGTTTTATTTTATTATTATATTCATTTCTTAACTAATTTATAATTCAACTTTTTCATAAGCATGTATGTATAAGAATAAATATAGTATATATAGAGTTCGGTACTCTCTGCAGTTTCAGACATCCACTGGGTGTCTCAGAGTATATTACCTGTGGATATGGGGGCCTACTGTCCTCTATACTTCTTGTAACTTCTTCGCTTCAAAAAGCATTGAATTTTTATTATAACAATTGTATTATTTATAGATTTTAAAACTTGCAACAGAGTCCCAACAATCGTAGGGCCCCCAACAACGCCTTAGAACCTTTTTTTTTAATTCCCAGAAGTCTGCACCACTTCTCAATTTTTTTCACCAAAAAAGACCCCTTAAAATCTGTTGAGTTCAATAAGGAAACAACATTTTATACGTGGGGAATATGTTCTGAATGCAGATTTATCTTGAAATAGTGTGTGAAATCTTTGGTGTTGATCAACATTCCAAGTACTGTCAATAAATAGCTTACTGAGATTCCATTTATTGTTTTCACAGATTTCAGGAAACCTTACTGTGCCTTGGATTACAGGGTGTTCTAGAAAAAGAGCAGTAAGTAATCTTTCATTTAAAGCAGCAAATGGGTTTCCCCTTGTGCTGTTAGTAAAAATGCCATTGAGAAAATTGCCATATTTGTAAAGCTGGCAAAACTGAACCTTGATAGGACTACATTGTCTCAAAGGACATATTTCAAGATCATAATATTTACATATACTGCAAATGTAATCTTAATTATAATGTAGTAATCAGCACACCATATAATCCATGGGCAGTTTTCTCAGTTTTAAAAGTGACTCCAAAATAATTCCTAAAATATAAAATATGATTTTTTCTACATCTAATCAACCCAATTAATTTGATCAATTGAATCATAACTTATATAAAATATCTCAATCAGTATTGCATAATTTAATTTACTATTTTCTTTTAGTGCAAGTCAGTATTTAGAAATGATGAGTAATTAAGGTTTACCAATCTTATTTTGTGCTCTAGATTTCTGATACAACTGTTGTAATTTTTAAAATGTCAATATAACAGAACTTCAGTAAAATTGTGCTTCCTCAAAGAATCTCATTCATTTTTGTGTGTAAGACCAATAAATCTGCATTTTGGCAAATATCCCAGGAGATTTTGATGTGACTGGTCCCTATATAGGAAAACATTAAGAGGCTTTAATCATAAAAGATACATAAATTGACTTTTAGAAAGACAAATAATCCAAAGCAATCCTAAGCAAAAAGAACAAAACAGGAGATATCACATTGCCTGACTTCAAACTATGCTATGAGGCTACAGTAATGAACACAGCATGGTGCTGATGCTAAAACAGACACATAGACCAGTAGAACAGAATAAAGCACCCAGAAATAAAGCTGCACACCTTACAACTGTCTGATCTTTGTCAAAATCAACAGAAATAATAAATAGGGAAAGGACTCCTCATTCGATAAATGGCACTGGAATAACTAGCTAGCCATGTGCAGAGTGATACTGGACCCCTACCTCTCATATGAAAATTAACTCAAGATGGATTAAATATTTAAATGTAAGACTGAAAACTATAAAAATCCTAGAGGAAAACCTAGGGAATACCCTGCCCAGCATTGGCTTTGGCAGAGAATTTATGGCTAACTCACCGAAAACAATCACAACAAAACCAAAAATAGATAAATGGGACCTAATTAAACTCAAGCTTCTGCACAACAAAAAAAAAATTATGAACAGTGTAAAAAGACAGCCTACAGAATGGGAGAGAATATTTGTAAAATATGCATCTGACAAAGGTCTAACAGCCAGAATCTACAAGGAACTTAAACAAATCAACAAGCTAAAATTCAGTCTAAATAAAAATGGGCAAAAGACATGAACAGGCACTTTTCAAAAGAAGGTATACAAGAGGCCAACAAACATGAAAAAAGCATTGAACATCACTAGTCATCAGAGAAATGCAAATCAAAACCACAATGAGATACCATCTCTCACCAGTCAGAATAGCAATAATTAAAAAGGCAAAACAAAAAAACAAAACAAAAGAAAAAACCAGAACTAATTCTCCTCAGTCTATGGAGAAAATAAAATACACTGTTGCTGGGAATGCAAACTAGTTCAGCCACTGTGGAAAGCAGCTTGGAGATTTCTCAAAGAACTTAAAATATAACTACCATTTGACCCAGCAATGCCTCTACTGGGTATATACCCAAAGGAAAATAATTCATTCTATCATAAATGCACATGCAGCCATATATTCATTACAGTGCTATTCACAATAGCAAGGTCATAAAATCAACCTAAGTGCCCATCAACAGTGAAGTATATGTGGTACATATACACCATGAAATACTATGCAGTCATAAAAATGAATAAAATCATGTCCTTTGCAGCAACATAAATGCAGCTGGAGGCTATTTTCCTAAATGACCTAATGCCAGAACAGAAAACCAAATACTGCACGGTCTCACATTTAAGTGGGAACTAAACATTGAATACACATGATCATAAAGATAAGAACAACAGACACTGGGGCTCACTAGATGTGGGAGGGAGGGAGGGGGTGTGGGCTGAAGAACCACCTGTTGGGTACTATGCTTATGGTCTGGATGTGGGATCACTGGGACCTGAAGCCTCACCGTTATGCAGTTTACTCATGCACATGTACACTTTAATCTATAATAAGAGTTGAAATTAGAAAAATAAGTAAATAAAAAGAAAGATAACCCAAGTTATTTTATAATGGATAGGATACATAAAAATGAAGCTAGGACTTCAGTATTGGCCAAGATTGTCTAATTCCTTTATCCATTTTCTTCCCCAAAAAGTAGAACTATAAACTGTGAAAATAATGTAAGAGGCCACCAAAGGAGAATTCTGAAAGGATGAAAGAATAAAGTGACACATTAGCGACTCCAGGAATTAGAGGAACTACAGGGTGTTTTGGTCCCCCGCTTAACATTAAAAGGGGACTCAAGCCGGGAACCTCATGTCTCCCACCTTAGCAATACAAGAAAGCTTTGGTAGGCTCATTCCCCATCCCCCATCTGCCACCAGTTGGAGCAGGAATCTCAAGAACAACATGAAGTGAACCTGGCAACTCTGACAAAGAAGATTAACTGGAAGTTTTGCTGACAATAAGCAGTCAGGAGAACTACTCTCCATTTCTGCTAGACCAGGACATTCTCTCCCTCATCAGGAGACACCAGGCAGTAATATCAAGGAAGATATTGACACAAAGAGTAGCTTAGTCTCTTGACTCCTGGAAGCAAGATAATTACTTCCTCTACCTAGAGATAAAAGTGGCTTGTTGGCAACAGGAAGAGGGACCAAGCCACAATGGCAACTAGTCTAAAAAGTATGCTATGTATTCCTGAAGGATGGAGATTCCATTTGCCACTGAAGGACACTAGTTTGTTGGGCAACACCAATGAGGGTAGGTATCTCCTCACACGTGCCTGGTCTAGATCAGCTCCTTCTGTCCTCTTAGGTGGCACCAGTAGCTCTAGTGAAACTAGGTAAATCAAGCAGATGAAAATAACACCACAGAAGTTATGAAAGTTGAACTATTATTGGAACCACAGCCAATAAAAGTAGGCCAGGACTTGCATGTTAAACATAACCCGGCGACTGCCTGCAAAATGTTTTTTAAAAGCCAAGCATGATTGTGTGTGCCTGTAGTCCCAGCTACTTGGGAGGCTGAGGTGGGAGGATTGCTTGAGCCCAGTAGTTCAAGTCCAGACTGGGTAACATAGCAAGGTCCTGTCTCTTAAAAAAAAAAAGTCTCCTAAGGTAGTGACCAAAGTAGACTGGAAACAATTCAAGATTGCTCCTTGAATTAAATTATTACCTTTATTACTATATAATGTTTGCCTTTGTCTCTTTTTACAGCTTTTTACTGAAGTCTGTTTTATCCAATATAGATATAGTTATTCATACTTGCTATTGGTTTCTATTTGCATGGAATATCATTTTCCATCCTTTAACTTTCATTCTGCGCATGTCTCTACAGGCGAGGTGAATTTATGTAGACAGCATATAGTTGGATAAATATATATGCATCCAATACTGGAGGACCCACATAGAGCAATTATTACTAGATCTAAAAGGATAGACAGACTGTAATACAACAAATGTTGAGAACTACAATGCCTCACTCTCAGTATTGGACAGATCATCTAGAAAGAAAATCAACAACAACAACAACAAAAACACACAATGCATTTAAACTGTACCATGGACAAAAAAAAAATCCCAGCAAACATTTACAAAACATTTTCATCCAACAGCTACAGAATACATATTAATCAGCACATGGTGTATTTGCCAGGATTAACTATAGGTTAGGACACAAGACAAGTCTCAACACATTTTTAAAAGTTAAAATCATATCAAATATCTTACCTGACCACAATGGAATAACACTGAGCATCAATAATAGAGAAACATTTGAAGCTATACAAATACATAGAAAATAAACAACATGCTCCTGAATGACTAATGGGTGAAAGGAGAAAATAATACAATTTTAAAATTTCTTGAAACAAATGAAAATAGAAACACAACATACCAAAACCTATGGGTCACAGCAAAAGCACTATTAAAGCCAAGGTAATAGCAATAAATGTCTACATCAAAAACTAGAAAAAAATCAAATACTCAAGTTAAAATGCATTTTTCTTAAGTAAGTAGAAAATCAAGAACGAGCCAAATCCAAAATAAGTAGAAGGAAAGAAATAATAAAGATCAGAGAACTAAATGAAATGGAAACTAAAAAATATATAAAATATCAATGAAACAAAAAGTTTTCTGAAAAGATAAGCAAAATTGACAAATCCTTAACTAGACTAAGAAAGAAATAGAGAAGACCCAAGGAAATAAAATCAGAAATGCAAAAGGAGATGTCATATCATACTGGATACCACACAAATGAAAAGGATCATTGAAACTACTATGAACAGCAACATGCCTAAAATTAGAAAACTTGAAAGAAATGAATAAATTCCTGGATACATATGACTTACTAACATTGAACCAAGAAGGTATAGAAAATCTGAAGGGACAAATAAAAATAACGAGATTCAGTTAATAATAAAAAGTTTTCCAACAAATAAAAGTCCAGGATTGAATGGCTTCATCACTGAATTCTACCACACCTTTAAAGAAGAATTATTACCAGTTATTCTCAAACTATACCAAAACATCAAAGTGGAGATAACTCTTCCTATCACATTCTATGTGGCCAGCATAACCCTGATACCAAAAGCATACAATGATACAACCGAAAAAGAAAACAACAGGCCGATATCACTGAAGAACACAGATTTAAAAATCCTCAATAAAAAACTAGCAAAATTAATCCAATAATATATCAAAAAATATGCCATGATCAAATGAGATTTATCCCAGGAAAGCAAGAATGGTTTAACATACACAATCAGTAAACATGATACATCACATGAATAGAATTAAGAAAAAAACATTATCTCAATAGATGCAGAAAAAGCATTTGATAAAATTCAGCATCCATTATTTATTTGAATTCTTGATAAATTAAATATAGAAGAAAACACTTCAACACAACAAAGGTCATATATGAAAAATTCACAGCCTAAATAATACTGAATGGAAAAAAGGTGAAAGCCTTTCTTCTAAGAATTGGAAAAAAACAAAGATTCCCACTTTTATCAATTCTATTCAGCATAGTACTAAAAGTCTTGGCCACAGTGACTAGGTAAGATTAAAAAAAAAAAGGGCATCCAAATTAGAAAGGACAAATTAAAATTATCCTTTTTTAACAGACAATGTAATCTCATACACAGAAAAACTTGAAGACTCAAACACAAAACTCTTAAAATTGATAAGCAAATTCAGTAAAGTTGCAGGATACAACATCGACATACATATTCAGTAGCATTTCTATGCATAAACAACAAACAGGATGAGAATTAAATCAAGAAGACAATGCTATTTACAATAACTGAAAGAAATAAAACACCTTGAAATAAATTTAACCAAGGAGTTGAAAGAACTGCAATTAAAAAAAACAAAACACTGATGAAAGGAATTGAAGGATACACAAATAAATAGAAACACATTCCAAGCTCATGGACTGGAAGAATTAATATCATTAAAATGACTATACTGCCCACAGGAATCTACAGATTCAATAAAATATTTATCAAAGTACCAATGAAATGTTTTATGGAAATAGAAAAAATAATCCTAAAATTTATATGGAACCAAGGAAGAGCCAGAATAGCCAAAGCAATACTGAGTAAAAAGAACAATGCAGGAGGCATCACACTACAAAACGTCAAAATATGCTACAAAGCTGTAATCACCAAAACAGCATGGTTTTGATATAAAAACGAATACATAGAACCATAAAACAGAGGAGAGAACACATAAATTAATTCACGTACTTACAGCAGATAATTTTTGACAAAGGTGCCAAGAGCACTCATTGGGAGAAGAAAGCCTTCTATAAATGGTGATGGAAAAACTGGATATTCACCTGCAGAAGAATGAAATTAGACCTCCTCTCACACAAAACATAAAAATCAACTACAAATGGATCAAATACCTAAATGAGAGACCTCAAGCTACAAAGCTACTAGAAAGAAACATAGATAGTGTGCTTCAGGACATTTTCCCAACAAATAGAACAAACAGCAGGTCTAGGAAAACATTTTATCAATAAGACCTCAAAGGCTCAGGCAACAAAAGAAAAAATAAATCAGATTGCATCAAACTAAAATGTTTCTGCATAGCAAAGAAAACAACAGAGTTAAAGGTCAACTTAAAGAATGGGAAAAGTATTTGTGAACTGCTCACTCAACAGCAGATTAATATCCAGAATATTTTTAAAAACTGCAACATCTCAACAGAAAAAAAAAATCAAATTTTTAAAGGAACAAATAACCTGAAAAGATATTTCTCAAAGAAGACAAAAAAATGGCCAACAGGTATGCTGACATTATACTGATTGGGCAAAAGATGGAAGCATTCCCCTTGAAACCCAGAGCAATACAAGAATGCCCCCTCCCACCACTCCTATTCAACATAGTGCTGGAAGTCCTGGCCAGAGCAATCAGGAAAGAGAAAGAAATAAAAACCATCCAAGTAGGAAGAGAGAAAGTCAAACTATCTCTGTTTGCAGATGATATGGTTCTATACCTAAAGAACCCCATAGTCTCTGCCCAAAAGCTCCTTTATCTGATAAATAATGTAAGCAGAATACAAGATACAAAAGCAGTGTACAAAAATCAATAATATTTCTATACAAAAACAACATCCAAGCTGAGAGCCAAATCAGGAACACAATCCCATTCACATTCACCACACACACACAAAAAAACCTAAGAATACAGCTAACAAGAGGGGTGAAATATCTCTACAATGAGAATTACAAAACACAGCTGTAGGAAATCAAAGATGACACAAATAAATGGAAAAACATTCCATGTTCATGGATAGGAAGAATCCATATTGTCAAAATGGCCATCTGCCCAAAGCAATCCACAGATCCAATGCTATTCTGATCAAACCTTTGACATTCTTCACAGAATTAGAAAAATCTGTTTAAAAATTTGTATGGAACCAAAAATGATCCCAAATAGCCAAAGCAATCCTGAGCAAAAACAACTAAGCCAGAAGCATCACATTACTCGACTTCAAACTATACTAGAAGACTATAATAAGCAAACTGTCATGGTATTGGTACAAAAACAGACACATAGACCAATGGAACAGAATAGAGAGCCCAGAAATAATGTTGCATACCTACAACCATCTGACCTTTGACAAAGTTGACAAAAACAAGCCATGAGAAAAAGATTCCATATTCAATAGATGATGCTGGAATAACTGGCTAGTCACATGTAGAAGACTGAGACTGGAATCCTTTCTTATACAATATAAAAAAAAATGACTCGAGATGAATTAAACACTTACATATAAAACCTACAACTATAAAAACCCTGAAAGATAACATAGGAAATATTCTGTACATAGGACAGAGCAAGAACTTCATGATGAAAATGCCAAAAGCAAGAGTAATAAAACCAAAAATTAACAAATGGGACCAAATTAAACTGAAGAGCTTCTGCACAGCAAAAGGAACTTTGTTTTTTTGTTTTTTTTTTATATTCTGCTTTATTATGTAGGCAGCTTACTTTTTATCCTGGATATCTACTTTTTAATACAGCTTAAAAGGAACTTTGAATAGAGTAAACAGACAACCTACAGAATGGGAGAAAATATTTGCAAACTATGTATCCAACAGAGATCTAAATGTCAAGAAACTATAAGGAACTTCAGTTTATAGGCAAAAAACAACCCCATTAAAAAGTGGGCAAAGGACATGAACAGTCACTTTTCAAAAGAATATATATAAATAGCTAAAATGCATATGAAAATGCTCATAATCATTAGAGAAATGCAAATCAAAATCACAACAAGATATCTCACAGTAGTCAGAATAGCTATTATTTAAAAATCAAAACATAACAGATGCTGGAGAGGTTGTGTAGAAAAGGGAACACGTATACACTGCTAGTGGGAATGTCTATTAGTGCAGCCATTGTGGAAAGCACTTTGGCGATTTCTAAACGAACTTAAAACAGAATTACCATTTGACTCAGCAATCTCATTATTTAGTATATACCCAAAGGAATGTACATCATTCTACTATAAAGACACATGCATGTGTATGTTCATCACAGCACTATTCACAATAGCAAAGACATGAAATCAACCATAAGTGCCCATCAATGGTTGACTAAATTTAAAAAATGTGGTACATATACACCATCAAATACTACGTGGCCATAAAAAAAGGCAATATGGATGGAGCTGGAGGCCATTACCCTAAGCGAACTAACATAGGAACAGAAAACAAAATACCACACGGCCTCACTTACAAGTGAAAACTAAACATCAAGTACATATGGACAAAAAGAAGGGATAACAGACAATAGTACCTACTTGAAGGTGGAAGGTGGGAGGAAGGCGAGGATAAAAAATCTACCTATCATATACTATGCTTATTGCCGAGTGACAAAATAATCTGTACTCTAAACCCCTGTGATATGCAACTTACCTAAATAGCAAATGTGCACATGTATTCTTAACCTAAAATAAAAGTGTAAACATTTTTGGTTCCATATGAACTTTAAAGTAGTTTTTTCCAATTCTGTGAAGAAAGTCATTGGTAGCTTGATGGGGATGGCATTGAATCTGTAAATTACCTTGGGAAGGATGGCCATTTTCACGATATTGATTCTTCCTACCCATGAGCATGGAATGTTCTTCCATTTGTTTGTATCCTCTTTTATTTCCTTGAGCAGTGGTTTGTAGTTCTCCTTGAAGAGGTCCTTCACATCCCTTGTAAGTTGGATTCCTAGGTATTTTATTCTCTTTGAAGCAATTGTGAATGGGAGTAAAAAAAGAGCCTGCATCACCAAGTCAATCCTAAGCCAAAAGAACAAAGCTAGAGGCAACACACTACCTGACTTCAAACTATACTACAAGGCTACAGTAACCAAAACAGCATGGTACTGGTACCAAAACAGAGATATAGATCAATGGAACAGAACAGAGCCGTCAGAAATAATGCCACATATCTACAAATATCTGATCTTTGACAAATCTGACAAAAACAAGAAATGGGGAAAGGATTCCCTATTTAATAAATGGTGCTGGGAAAACTGGCTAGCCATATGTAGAAAGCTGAAACTGGATCCCTACCTTACACCTTATACAAAAATCAATTCAAGATGGATTAAAGACTTAAATGTTAGACCTAAAACCATAAAAACCCTAGAAGAAAACCTAGGCATTACCATTCAGGACATAGGCATGGGCAAGGACTTCATGTCTAAAACACCAAAAGCAATGGCAACAAAAGCCAAAATTGACAAATGGGATCTAAATAAACTAAAGAGCTTCTGCACAGCAAAGGAAACTACCATCAGAGTGAACAGGCAACCTACAAAATGGGAGAAAATTTTCGCAACATACTCATCTGACAAAGGGCTAATATCCAGAATCTACAATGAACTCCAACAAATTTACAAGAAAAAAACAAACAACCCCATCAAAAAGTGGGCGAAGGACATGAACAGACACTTCTCAAAAGAAGACATTTATGCAGCCAAAAAACACATGAAAAAATGCTCACCATCACTGGCCATCAGAGAAATGCAAATCAAAACCACAATGAGATACCATCTCATACCAGTTAGAATGGCAATCATTAAAAAGTCAGGAAACAACAGGTGCTGGAGAGGATGTGGAGAAATAGGAACACTTTTACACTGTTGGTGGGACTGTAAACTAGTTCAACCCTTGTGGAAGTCAGTGTGGCGATTCCTCAGGGATCTAGAACTAGAAATTCCATTCGACCCAGCCATCCCATTACTGGGTATATACCCAAAGGACTATAAATCATGCTGCTATAAAGACACATGCACACATATGTTTATTGTGGCACTATTCACAATAGCAAAGACTTGGAACCAACCCAAATGTCCAACAATGATAGACTGGATTAAGAAAATGTGGCACATATCCACCATGGAATACTATGCAGCCATAAAAAATGATGAGTTCATGTCCTTTGTAGGGACATGGATGAAATTGGAAATCATCATTCTCAGTAAACTATCACAAGAACAAAAAACCAAACACTGCATATTCTCACTCATAGGTGGGAATTGAACAATGAGAACACATGGACACAGGAAGGGGAACATCACACTTCGGGGACTGTTGTGGGGTGGGTGGAGTGGGGAGGGATAGCATTGGGAGATATACCTAATGCTAGAGGACGAGTTGGTGGGTGCAGCGCACCAGCATGGCACATGTATACATATGTAACTTACCTGCACATTGCGCACATGTACCATAAAACCTAAAGTATAATAATAATAATAATAATAAAAAGTGTAAACATAAAGTTAAATTTAAAAAAAGAAAAGAGAAAAAGAGAAGAAAGAAAGAAAGAGGGAGAAAGAAATCGTCAACAAGTATATGAAAAAATGTTCAATATTACTAATCATAAGGAAAATACTAATCAAAACCACAATGTATTAACACCTAACTTTATTAGGATGGCAATTATCAAAGAGACCAAAAAAAAAAAATCACAAATGCTGGCGAGGATGCAGAGAAAAGAGCTCTCTTATAAACTGTTGGTAGGAATTTAAACTAGTACAACCACTGTGGAGAACAGCTGGAGGTTTCTCAAATATGAGTAAAACTACTATATGATCCAGTGATTCCACTACTGGGTATTTATCCAAAGGAAAATAAATCATTTCATAGAAGAGACATCTGTACCAATATGTTTATTGCAGCACTAATTCACAATAGCCAAGATATGGAGTCAACTTAGGTGTACAACAACAGATGAATGGATAAAGAAAATGTGGTATATATACACAATTGAATACTATTCAACCATAAGAAAGAGTTAAATTCTGTCATTCATGTCAACATTGATGGAACTATACGACATTATTTTAAATAAAATAAGTCAGGAACAGAAAGTTAAACACCACATGTTCTCACTCATATTTGAAAGCTAAAAAAGTGTTCTCATACAAGCCAAAGTAGTACAGAAGATATTAGAGGATGGAAATAGTAAAGCGAAAAGGATGATATGAAGAGATTTGTTAAAGGAGACAAAATTACAGCTAAATAAGACTAAGCTCTAGTGTTCTATACCACTGTAGGATGACTATGGTTAAAAATTAGTTGTTAGTATCAAATAGATAAAAGAAGGATACTGAATGTTCCCAAAACAAATAAGTGATAAATATTTGAGAGGATGGATGTGATAATAACACTGATCTGATCACTATACATGAAATGTATCAAAACATAGCTATGTACCCCACAAATATGTGCAATTATTATTTGTCCATTTAAATCTACAGCTAGTTTTTTTAAAAAATTGTCCTTTCCGTTGCAAAAAAATGGACCTTTCTCAACTTTGTAGAATGTATGTATAAAAACCATGAACGTAACCTTATACTTAATGGTGAAAGAGTGAATACCTCCCCACTAAGGTCAAGTAAAAGTCATGGACGTCCCCTTTTACAATTTATATTCAATATTTTAGTGGAGGTTCTAGACAATGCAGTAAGGCAAGAAAAATTTAAGGTATCCAATCTAGAAGAGAAGAAATGAATGTGTCTATTTCCAGAACACATGATAATTTATATATAAAATCCCATGGTATTTAATTTAAAAAGCTACTAAGGCTAATAAGTGAGATTAACAAAATTACAGGATACACGTTCAATACATAAAAACCAATTGTGTGTTTATAAACTACCAAAAAATAATCAGAAATTGAAATTTTAAAAATATATTTGAAAATAACATAAAATATGAAATACTGAGGGATAAATCTGACAAAAGCTATGCAAAACCTCTGCCCTGAAAACTATAAAATATTTGTGAAAAAATTTAGAAGGGTTTTAATGGAGAGATATGCCTTTTTTCCATGGGACAAAATTTCTAATATGCTAAGATATCATTTTCCCCACAATTATTTATAGATTTAGAACAATTTTAGTCAAAATTTCAGGTCACTTTTTTGTAGGAAATTACAAACTGATTTTTAAAACTTATCTGGTAATTAAAATTACTTAGAAATAATAATAAGAGCTATCTATGACAAACCCACAGCCAATATCATACTGAATGGGCAAAAACTGGAAGCATTCCCTTTGAAAACTGGCACAAGACAGGGATGCCCTCTCTCACCATTCCTATTCAACGTAGTGTTGGAAGTTCTGGCCAGGGCAATTCGGCAGGAGAAGGAAATAAAGGGTATTCAATTAGGAAAAGAGGGAGTCAAATTGTCCCTGTTTGCAGATGACATGATTGTATATCTAGAAAACCCCATCGTCTCAGCCCAAAATCTCCTTCAGCTGATAAGCAACTTCAGCAAAGTCTCAGGATACAAAATCAATGTACAAAAATCACAAGCATTCTTATACACCAATAACAGACAAACAGAGAGCCAAATCATGAGTGAACTCCCATTCACAATTGCTTCAAAGAGAATAAAATACCTAGGAATCCAACTTACAAGGGACATGAAGGACCTCTTCAAGGAGAACTACAAACCATTGCTCATTGAAATAAAAGAGGATACAAACAAATGGAAGAACATTCCATGCTCATGGGTAGGAAGAATCAATATCATGAAAATGGCCATACTGCTCAAGGTAATTTATAGATTCAATGCCATCCCCATCAAGTTACCAATGACTTTCTTCACAGTATTGGAAAAAAAACTAGTTTAAAGTTCATATGGAACCAAAAAAGAGCCTGCATCGCCAAGTCAATCCTAAGCCAAAAGAACAAAGCTGGAGGCATCACACTACCTGACTTCAAACTATACTACAAGGCTACAGTAACCAAAACAGCATGGTACTGGTACCAAAACAGAGATATAGATCAATGGAACAGAACAGAGTCCTCAGAAATAACGCCGCATATCTACAACTATCTGATCTTTGACAAACCTGAGAAAAACAAGCAATGGGGAAAGGATTCCCTATTTAATAAATGGTGCTGGGAAAACTGGCTAGCCATATGTAGAAAGCTGAAACTGGATCCCTTCCTTACACCTTATACAAAAATCAATTCAAGATGGATTAAAGACTTAAACGCTAGACCTAAAACCATAAAAACCCTAGAAGAAAACCTAGGCATTACCATTCAGGACATAGGCATGGGCAAGGACTTCATGTCTAAAACACCAAAAGCAATGGCAACAAAAGCCAAAATTGACAAATGGCATCTAATTAAACTCAAGAGCTTCTGCACAGCAAAAGAAACTACCATCAGAGTGAACAGGCAACCTACAAAATGGGAGAAAATTTTCGCAACCTACTCATCTGACAAAGGGGTAATATCCAGAATCTACAATGAACTCAAACAAATTTACAAGAAAAAAACAAACAACCCCATCAAAAAGTGGGTGAAGTACATGAACAGACACTTCTCAAAAGAAGACATTTATGCAGCCAAAAAACACAGGAAGTGAACAATGAGAACACATGGACACAGGAAGGGGAACATCACACTCTGGGGACTGTTGTGGGGTGGGGGAAGGGGGGAAGGATAGCATTGGGAGATATACCTAAAGTATACATATATAAAAAAAAAGAATAATGATGAGGAAAAAAAAAAAAGAAAAAATGCTCACCATCACTGGCCATCAGAGAAATGCAAATCAAAACCACAATGAGATACCATCTCACACCAGTTAGAATGGCAATCATTAAAAAGTCAGGAAACAACAGGTGCTGGAGAGGATGTGGAGAAATAGGAACACTTTTACACTGTTGGTGGGACTGTAAACTAGTTCAACCCTTGTGGAAGTCAGTGTGGCAATTCCTCAGGGATCTAGAACAGGAAATACCATTTGACCCAGCCATCCCATTACTGGGTATATACCCAAAGGACTATAAATCATGCTGCTATAAAGACACATGCACAGGTATGTTTATTGCGGCACTATTCACAATAGCAAAGACTTGGAACCAACCCAAATGTCCAACAATGATAGACTGGATTAAGAAAATGTGGCACATATACACCATGGAATACTATGCAGCCATAAAAAATGATGAGTTCATGTCCTTTGTAGGGACGTGGATGAAATTGGAAATCATCATTCTCAGTAAACTATCGCAAGAACAAAAAACCAAACACCACATATTCTCACTCATAAGTCTGAATTGAACAATGAGAACACATGGACACAGGAAGGGGAACATCACACTCTGGGGACTGTTGTGGGGTGGGGGGAGGGGGGAGGGATAGCTTTAGGAGATATACCTAATGCTAAATGACGAGTGAATGGTGCAGCACACCAGCATGGCACATGTATACATATGTAACTAACCTGCACATTGTGCACATGTACCCTAAAACTTAAAGTATAACAATAATAAAATTAAATTAAAAAAAAAAAGAAATAGCCAAAACAACTTTGAAAAAACATATAATTGACAGGATAACACTTCATGTTTTCAAAACTTATTACAATGCTCTAGGAATAAAAACAGTGTATTATTGGAGTTAGATGACTAAATCAGTGAAACAGGATATGGAGTTAGACAACTTATTTTTTTAAAATGTTGTGAATTCAGTTCAGTGGAAACAGGGTAGTCTTTTCAACAAATGGTTTTAAAATGATTGAATATCCACATGCAAAAAATGAATTTTGGTCCATAGAGCACACCATATATAAAAATTAACTCAAAATGGATCGTAGACATAATCATAGGAACTACAGTTATTTTACACACCTAGAATAAAACATAGAGAAAAAATTGCCACTTTTGGCTAGGCAAAGATTACTTAGATATCACATTAAAAGCATGATTCATAAAATAGCAAATTGATAAATTAGAATGTATCACAATCAAAAACTCCTGCTTCTCTGAAGACACTGTTTCCTTGGAATAGAGTGGAACTTCCTTACGTGTTAAAATACATCTATGGAAAGCTTATTGGCAGTTAACTACTGACACATGTTGCATCATGTATGAACCTCAGAGATATTATGTGATTTCTATCATGTGACAGAAACCAGACACATGACATCACATATTGTATGATTCTATTTATGTAAAATGTCCGCGAAAGACAAATACAAATTCATAGAGACAGAAAGTAGATGAGAGTTTTCTGGGGCTAGGGATGGGAATGTGAAGTAAAGGGAAATGAACATGAGAGATATTATTGGGGAAATTAAAATGTTCTAATACTTATATGTGATGTTTGCACAACTCAATAAAGTTATTAAAAATAATCGAATTGTACCCTTGAAATGGGAAAATTGTGTTATATATCAAATGTACTGCAATGAAATTATTTTATAGAAGACAGGGTTATGATAATGAAAAGACAAGCCCAAATAGAGAGAACATATAAGAGAAGGTCTATCTGATAAAAGGATCTGTTTCTAGAATATGCAAAGAATACTCAAAACTCGATAAGGGAACAAACCTGATAAAAAAAAAAATGGGCTAAAAACTGAAAGACACTTCACCAAAGGAGATATAGAGATGGCAAATAAGCAGATGAAAAGGTGCTTAATACCATTAATCATAAGGGAAATGTAAATTTAAACTACAGTGCGGTCACTACACACACACTAGAATGGCTAAAATTAAAGACTGATCATACCAAGTGTTGATGAGGATGTGGAAGAATTGGAAGCCTGAGACTGCCAGAAATGTTGAAACACTCTTTAAAACAGTTTGACAATTTCTAAAAGAGTTAAACATGCATTCATCCTATCATCCAGCTATTCTACTGATATGTATTTTATCCAAGATAATTTATAGCACATATCCAAACAAAGCCTTGTCCATAAATGTTTATATCAGCTTTATTTATAATAACCAAAACCTGGAAACAAACCAACTGTTCACTAACAGGTAAATGAACAAATTGTGCACTTCTATATAGGAAAAAAACTACACAACAATTTAAAAAATTAACTGTTGATATGCCCAACAATGTGAATGAATCTCAACATAATCATGACAAGTGAAGGAAACCAGATTAAAAATAGAGCACATACTGTATGCCTTGATCTATATAAAACTATTGAAAATGCAAACTAATAACCATAATCATTCATTGACTGGTGAGACAGAAGAAAAGGAAAGGGAAAGTTGATTAACAGAAGGCATTAGAAAACATTGGGGCGTGATGTTTATGTTCATTGTCTTGATTTAGTGATAGTTTCTTTAGTGCATACACATATCAAAACATCTAATTGTACAGATTAAATATATGCAATTTATTGTATGTTAATTAAACCAAAATAAAGCTCTTAAAAGCGATTCCTAAATTCAATTATTGGAGAACCTGGGTATTTGAATCTACTTCTTGAACTGTAAATCTTATGAAATGTAATGCAGATCAAGCTTGTGTGATGAATACTTAGTCTTCAAATTAACAAGTACTGTAGGTGCAAAATACTTATTGGATTTCAAAGAATTACTATGATAAAAAATATGTATAATATTCCATTAATATTTTTTATAAATTCTGGTAAGGACACTTAACATAAAAGCTACTATCTTAAAAATTATAAGGGGCAAAATACAGTATTATTAATTATAGGCATGATGTTGTACAGCAGATTTCCGGAACACACCCACCTTTTCTCAGCTTCTATTTTTAATATTTTTATTTTTAAAATAAAATTGTATATATTTAAGGTGTATAATGTGATGTTTTGATATAGATATACATAATGAAATGATTACTACACTCAAACAATTAGCATATCTATCTCCTCACATAGTTACTATTTGTTATTTTGGGGAGAGCACCTGAAATCTACTCTGTGAAATCACTTGAAAATATACAGCACAGTTTGATTAACTATTGTCACCATGCTATACATTAGGTCTCTATATTTATTTATCCTACATAACTGAAACTTTATGCCTTTTGACCATCTTCCCATTTCCCCCATATCCCCCACCCCTAATAACCATTGTTCTACTTTCTACTTTTATGTGTTTGACTTGGTAAGATTCCAAATATAAGTGAAATCATGCAGTATTTTTCTTTCTGTGTTAGCCCCTATTTTACTTAGCATAATGTACTCCAGGTTTACTTCTGTTGTCACAAATGGCAGTGTTTCTTTCTTTTTAAAGGCAGAAAAATATTTCATTATATATACCTTAATTTCTTTATTCATTCATCAGTTGACAGGCAATTATGTTGTTTTCATATCTTGGTTGCAGTGAATGACATGAGAGTGCAGATATCTCTTTGAGGTACTTATTTCATTTCCTTTAAGTATATAACTAGGAACGGGATTGTCAAATTATATGGTAGTTCTATTTTTAATTTTCTGAGGACTCTTCACACTGTTGTTCATAAAATAGCTGTACCAATATACATTCTCACTCATAGTGTACGAGAGTTCCCTTTTCTCCACATACACGCCACTTGTGATCGTTTGACATTTTTAAAAGTCTGTTTTTCTTAAAATTTTTTAATTTTTAATTTTTGTTGGTGCATAGTAGATGTATATATTTATGGGGTGCATGAGATGTTTTGATACAGGCATGCAATGCTTAATAATCACATCATATAGAATGGAGTATCCAAACTCTCAATCATTTGTTCTTTGAGTTACAAACAATACAATTATACTCCTTAAGTTATTTCAAAATAAATTACCATTAATTTATTATTGACTACAGTCACTCTGTTGTGCTATCAAATAGTAGATCTCATTCATTCTATTTTTTTTCACACATTAACCATCCTTACCCCTCCATCCCCTACACCTCCCCACTACCCTTCCCAGCCTCTGGTAACCATTCTTCTACTCTCTATGTTCATGCATTAAATTGTTTTGATTTGTAGATCCCACAAATAAGTGAAAACGTGATGTTAGCCTTTCTGTGCCTGGCTTATTTCACTTCATGCTCTCTCCAGTTCCATCCATGTTGTTGCAAATGACTGAATCTCATTTTTTTCACTACTGAATAGTATTTCATTTTGTATATTTACCACATTTGCAGGATTCATTCATTTTCTGATGGACAGGTGCTTCCAAATCTTAGCTATTGCAAACAGCGCTGCAACATAGGAGTGCAGCTATCTCTTTGATATACTGATTGCCTTCCTTTTGGATATATACACAGCAGTGGGACTGCTGGATCATGTGGTAGCTCAATTTTCAATTTCTTGTGGAACCTCCAAACTGTTCTCCATAGTGGTTGTACTAATTTACATTTCTACCAACATTGTACAAGGGCTCCCTTTTCTCCACATCCTCATCAGCATTTGTTATTGACTGTCATTTGGTTATAACCCATTTTAACTGTGGTGAGATGATGTCTTATTGTAATTTTGATTTGCATTTCTCTGATGATTAGTAATGTTGAGCACATTTTCATATGCCTCTGTCATTTTTATGTCTTCTTTTGAGAAACATCGACTCAAATCTTTTGCCATTTTTTTGTTCAGATTATTAGATTTCTTTTCTATAAAATTGTTTGAGCTCCTTATATAGTCTGGTTATTGATATCTTGCCAGATGTGTAGTTTGCAAATATTTTCTCTCATTCTCTGAGTGGTCTCTTCACTGTGTTGATTGTTTCCTTTGATGTGTTTTTGTCTATGGTGAGAGATAGGGGTCTGGTTTCATTCTTCTGCATATGCATATCCGGTTTTCCCAGCACCATGTATTGAAGATATTGTCTTTTTCCCAGTGTATGTTCTTGGAAGCTTTGTCAAAAATGAGTTCCCTGTAGGTGTGTGGATTTGGATCTGAGTTCTATATTCTGTTTCATTGATTTATGTTCTGTTCTTATGCTAGTAACATGCTCTTTTAGTCACTATAGCACTGTAGTATAATTTGAAGTCAGGTAATGTGATTCCTCCATTTTTAATCTTTCTGCTTAGGATAAATTTGGCTGTTCTAGGTCTTTTGTGGTTCCCTGCAAATTTTAGAATTTTTTTTTAATTTCTGTGAAGAATGTCATTGGTATTTTGAATGGGATTGCATTGAATCTTTATTGCTTTGGGGATTATGTACACATTAACAATATTGATTCTTTCTATCCATGAACATGGAGTATTTTTTCATTTTTTTGGTGTCCTCTTCATTGTCTTCCATCAGTGTTTTGTAGTTGTTATTATTATAAAGATGTTTCAGTTCTTTGGTTAATTTCTAGGTACTTAAGTGTATTTGTGTCCATTATAAATTGGATCACTTTTATTTCTTTTTCAGATTGTTTACTGTCAGCATTTAGAAATGCTACCGATTTTTGTACGTTGATGTTGTATCCTGTAACTTTACTGAATTTCTTTATTCCTTCTAACATTTTCTTGTGGAGTCTTTACATGATTCCAAATATAAGATCATATCATCTGCACACAAGCATAATTTGACTTCTTCCAATCCAATTCAGATGCCCTTTATATCTTTCTGTTGTCTGATTGCTCTAGCTAGGACTTCCAGGACTATGTTGAATAACAATGGTGAAACTAGATATCTTTGTTATATTCAAGATGTTAGAGGAAATCTTTCAGTTTTTCCTATTCTGTATGATATTATCTGTGTCTGTTGTATATGGCTTTTATTATGTTGAGATATGTTCCTATGTTCCTTCTATCACTAATTTTTTAAAGAGTTTTATCCTGAAGGGATGTTGAATTATATCAAATGCTTTCAGCAAGTCAACTGAAAGGATTGTAAAGGTTTTATACTTCATTCTGTTGATATGATATTTCACTTTGCTTGATTTTGTATGTTGAAACACCCTTGCACCTTAGGGGTAAATCTCACTTGTCATGATGAATGATCTTTCTACTGTATTATTGAATTTAGTTTGCTAGTATTTTGCTGAAAATTTTTTGCATCAATATTCACCAGATATATTGGCCAGTAGTTTTTTTTTTTCTCTCTCTCTCTCTTTTTTTTTTTTTTTTTTTTTATGTTTCTGTCTAGTTTTGGTTATCAGGGTAATACTTCACCCATAGAATGAGTTTGGAAGCATTCCCTTTTTCTATATTTCTTGGAACAGTTTAAGTAGGATTGGTATTAGTTCTTCTTTAAGTGTTACAATTCAGTGTTGAAGCCATTAGGTCTACAGCTTTTTGTTGTTGTTTTTTGTTTTTTTTTTTTTGTTAGTTAGTTTGTTTTTTTACTGGGAAGCTTTTTATTATGGCTTTGATCTCATTACTTGTTATTGGTCTGTTTAGGTTTTTAATATCTCCCTGGTTTAATCTTGGTAGATTATATGTTTCTAGGAATTTGATCATTTCTTCTAGATTTTCCTATTAATTTGCCATATAGTTGCTTATAGTAGCCACTGAAGATCCTTTAACTTTCTGAAGTATCAGTTGTAATGTCTTATTTTTAATTTCTGATTTTATTTATTTGTATATATATATTTTTTATTTCTTAGCTTGGCTAAACGTTTGTCAATTTTGTTTAACTTTTCAAAAAACCAACTTTTAACGCCTGTAATCCCAGCACTTTGGGAGGCCGAGGCGGGCGGATCATGAGGTCAGGAGATCGAGACCATCCTGGCTAACACGGTGAAACCCCATATCTACTAAAAATACAAATATTAGCCGGGCATGCTGGCGAGCACCTGTAGTCCCAGCTACTTGGGAGGCTGAGGCAGGAGAATGGCATGAACCCGGGAGGCGGAGCTTGCAGTGAGCAGAGATCGCACCACTGCACTCCAGCCTGGGTGACAGAGCGAGACTCCGTCTCAAAAAAAAAAAAAAAACTTTCATTTCATTGGTCTTTGGTATTGCTTTTTTAATTTCAAAATCATCTATTTCTACTCTGATCTTTACTATTTGTTTTCGTCTACTAATTTTGGGTTTGGTTTGCTCTTCCTTTTCAACTTAATTTTTTCATTTTAATTTAATTAACTTCTATTCAGATCCTTATTATTTCTTATACTAATTTTGCGTTTGATCTCTTCTGCTTTTCTAGTTCTTGGATGCATTTTTAGGTTGTTTGAAGATTTTCTTCTTCTTGATGTAGGCACTTATAAAATTCCCTCTTAATACTGCTTTTCCTGTATCCCACAGGTTTGGATATGTTGTGTTTCCTTTCTCATTTGTTGCAAGGAATTTTTCACTTTTCTTCTTAATTTCTTCATTGACCAACATGTCATTCAGGAACATATTGTTTAATTTCCATGTATTTGTATAGTTTCCAAAATTTCTTTTGTTATTTATTTCATTGTCAAAGAAGATGCTTGTTACTTTTTCATTTTTTGAATGTTTTAAGACTTGTTCTGTGACTGTTCATATGGTCTGTTCTTGAGAATGATCCATGTGCTGAGAAAGAGAGTGTGTATTCTGCAGCCGCTGGATGAAATATTCATCCATTTGGTCTACACTGAAGATTATGTCTTATTTTTTTTTGTTGGTTCCCTGTCTCAAAGATCTTTCTAATGCTGACAGTTGTTTGTTAAAGCTGCCAATTATTACCGTATTGGAACCCATCTCTCTCTTTAGCTGTAATATTTGCTTTATATATGTGGGTGCTCCAGTGTTGGGTTCATATATATTTTAATTTCTTATATCCTCTTGCTGAATTATCATTATATAGTGACCTTCTTTGTCTCTTTTTATAGTTTTTGTCTTGATATCTATTTTGTCTGATATAAATATAGTGACTCTTGCTCTTTTTTGATTTCCATTGGCATGGAATGTCTTGTTCTATCCCTTTATTTTCAGCCTATGTGTCTTTATAGATGAATGGTGTTTCTCGTAAGCAACAGATCAATGGTTTTTTTTTTAATGCATTCAGCCAGTCTATGTCTTTTGATTGTAGGGTTTAGTCAATTTGATTCAATGCTGTTATTGACAAATTAGGACTCACTCTGTCCACACTGTTATTGTTTTCTGGTTATTTTACAGTTTTCTCTTCCTTCTTTCTTTTTTTCATGTCTTCCTCTACTGGAGGTAATTTTGCCTGGTAATACAATTTAGTTCTTGTATCCAATGTATCTTTTTTAGTTTGAGGTTGCCATGAGGCATTCAAATACTATTTTATAACCCATTATTTTAACCTGATAACAACTTAACCCTGCTTGCATAAACAAATGAGAAACAAGCAAAACAGAAATTAATACTCTATAGTTTATCTTCATCTCCCAACTTATTAACTTTTTTTCTTTTTATTTATATCTTCTCATACTGAGTATGTCTTGAGAAGTTGTCATTATTTTTGATTGGTTCATTATTCTTTCTACTTAGGAAAAGAGTAATATACACATGACAGTTACAGTGTTATAATATTCTGTGTTTTTTGTGTGTGTACTTACAATTACCAATGAATTATGTACCTTCAGATGATTACTATCTCTTCATCAATATGCCTTTTGTTTTGATTGAAGTACTCTTGTCAGCATTTCCTCCAGGACATGTCCAGTGTTGATAAAATCCTTTAGCTTTTGTTTGTCTGAGAAAGTCTTTATTTCTCCCTCATGTTTGAAGGACATTTTAACTAGAGATACTATTCCAGGTTAAAAGTTTTTTTTGTTGTTTTTTGTTTGTTTTTGTTTTTTCCTTCAGCACTGTAGGTATTTCATGCCATTCTCTCCTGGCCTGTAAGGTTTCCACTGAAAAGTCTGCTGACAGATGTATTGGAGCTCCATTGTATGTTATTTGTTTCTCTTCTCTTGCTGCTCCTAGAGTCCTTTCTTTATCATTGATCTTTGGGAGTTTGATTCTTAGATGCTTTGAGGTAGTTTTATTTGGGTTAAATATGCTTGGTATTCTATAATCTTTTTGCACTTGGATATTGATATCTTTCTCTAGGTTTCAGAAGTTCTCTGTTATTGTCCCATTGAATAAACTTTGCACTCCTATCTCTTTCTCTACTTTCTCTTTAAGACCAGTATTTCTTAGATTTATCCTTTTGAGACTATTTTTTGATCCCATATATGTGCTTCATTGTTTTTCTTTTCTTTTTTCCTTTCACTCCTCCGATTGTGTATTTTCAAATAGCTTGTCTTCATACTCACTAATTATTTCTTCCATTTGATCATTTCTACTATTAAAGGACTCTGATGCATTCTTCAGTATGCCCATTGCATTTTTCAGCTCAATAATTTTTGCTTGATTCTTTTTCATTATTTCAATCATCTGATAGAATTCTGAATTCCTTCTGTGTTATCTTGAATTTCCTTGAATTTAGTTAACACAAGTGTTTTAATTTTTCTGTCTAAAAATTCGCATATCTCTGTTTCTCTAGGATTGGTCCCTGGTGCATTATTTAATTTATTTGTTAAGGTTATGTTTCCTGGGTGGTATTGAAAGATGTTTTTCAGTGTCTGGGAATTGATGAGTTAGGCATTTATTGTAGTCTTCACTCTCTGGGCTTATTTGTAGCTGTCCTTTTGGGAAGGCTTTCCAGATATTTTAAAGGACTTGGGTGTTGTGATCTAAGCTGCATCTTCTTTAGGTGGCACCTGATGCCCTTTAACACTGTGGTTCTTGCAGACTGGTATAGGTACTGCCTTTAAGTCCTGGGCAAGGTCTGGGAGAATCCCCTGGATTACCAGGCAGAGAGTTTTGTTCTCTTGCCTTACTTTCTCCCAAGCAAACTGAGTCTGTCTTTCTGTTCTAACCCACCTAAACCTGAGGGTGGGGTGACATCAGCACCCCTGTGGCCACCACCAGTATTACTGTGCTAAGTTTGACCTAAAGCCACCACAGCAATGGGTATCACCCAAGTCCTGCTGTAACCACTTCCTGGCTACTGCCTATGTTTTCTAAAGGCCCCACGGTTCTACAATCTGCCAGTGGCAATGCCAGTCAGGCCTGTGTCTTTCCCCTTAGAATGGCCAGATTTCCTGAGTCCCAAGGTGCCACAGGGACTAGAGTCCAATATCTTTGAAATATACTCATGTTTCCTTGTACTGGAGCTGAGTTGGCACTCAGACACCAAGATGCAGTTCTTCCCATTCTTTCATTTTCTTTCCAAAGACAAAGAATCCTCAGCCCATAGCCACTGCCACCCCATACCACAAGGAATACTACCAGACTACCACCAATGTTCCTTAAGGCCCAAGGGCTCTTAAGTCAGCTTGTGGTGAATGCTGCCTGGCCTGGGATTCACACTTCAGGACAGCAGGCTCTTCTCTGGCCCAGAAGAGGTCCAGAAATGCTGTCTAAGTGCCCAGTTCTGGAATCATGGATCCCAAGAACCCGCTTGATGCTCAACCTGCCTGTGGCCATGCTGGTACCTGAAGCCAGCAAGTCTCTGACTCTTCCCAAGACACTTGACATGGTACCTGGGTATCATTGCTTGTTATTCAGGGCCCAGGGGCTCTTCATTTAGCAGATAAAGAATGCTTCCAAGACTGTGTTCTTTTCTTCAAGGCAACATATTCTTTTCTGACCTATGTTGTGTCTAGAAATGTCATCTGGAAGCTAGGGCCTGGAACAGGGCCTCATGACTCTGACCACTGCCTTATCCTGTTGTTGCTGAGCTAGTATCCAAGATACAAGATGAAGTCCTCCCCTCTCTTCCCTCTTCTCTCCTTAAGCTAAAGGAAGGGGTCTTTTTTGGAGCCATGAGCTGTGCAGCCTAGAGTCTGGAAAGGAGTGATGCCAGCACTCTGTTAGCTGCACCAGCTTTTGTTTCAGTATGTCATGTGCCTTCCGCCCCACACCCCCACCAAGGGTCCATTGTGTCTTAGCTTAGTTTTGCCCTAAAACATGCCTAAGAGTTGCAGTCTTTATGGCCTAGACTGCCTTTCAAGCTTACTGGCCTCTTTTTATTATTTTTTTTGTTTTTGAACCTTTGATTGCGTAACTTCAAATGCCTTTAAGTTTGTTGATCCTTTTTACCACTTGATCAAATCTGTTGCCAAATCCCACCAGTGAAATTTTTAGTTCTCTTACTATTGGGTTGGTGCAAAAGTAATTGCAGTTTTCACTGTTAAAAGTAATGGCAAAGACCACAATTACTTTTGCAACCCCCCCAATACATACCACAGTCTCAGAATTTCTGTTTGGTTCTTTCTCATTTATATTTCCTTGCAAATATACTTATTTTGTTCATGCATTATTTTCCCAGTTTAATTCAGTTGTCTATCTGTTTTCTTTTGAAATCCATTCATCTGCTTTAAGATTATTTTAAGTTTGCTGTTAAGCAATTCATAGATTTTCATTTCCTTAAGGTAATTTACTGGAGATTTAGTTCATTCATTTGATTGTGTAACTTTTCTCTGATTCTTCTTGTTTCTTATATCTTTTCATTGGAGTATGTGCATTTGAAAAAGAACAGCCCTCATTTTCCCCTATGGACTGACTTTGAATGGGAGAGACCTTCACCGGTCAACCTAGCTAGAGATTCAGAATTTTTGTTTCTAACTGACCCATTCAGTACATTTTTTTCTTCAGAAACCCATAATATAGTGTTTTCTCTGTTCTCTGGCTACGTTAATTCCCTCAGCACTCCACACTGCAAAGGATATAAACTAGCCCCTTGAGGAGTACAGGGAATAGCTGAGGACATTGGAGTAATGCTCCCCTCCTCTCTCGTTAGAGAAAGGGCATCAACTCTGTGTGTTTTCCAAGCCTTGTATATGGTGTTGGCCACAGCTGCCCCAAGCATCCAGACTATGCCAGTTTCATCAGTGTTCTGTGTGAGACAAATCAGAATCCAGCTCCTTGGGGAGTGCACTGAAAGGCCCAAAACATAGAAGCCATGTTTCACTCCTCTCTTAATCTTGGAGGACAGACCTCAGTTCTGCACCTTCTCCAAGCCATACAAACCTGTACCAACTCCAGGAAAGTACCTGTCCTCTTTGCTGTCCCAGGAATTTGACTTTACTAGATTTTCCAGCATTCTGAGTGAAACTAGACAGAAGCCGTCCCTTCAGGGAGTGCACTGAAAGTCAAGAGATATTGTATATATGCCCATTCTCTTTCCCTCTCCCAGTGAGGAGTCACAGTCTCTCTTGGCACTGAGCTTTGCAGGCATGAAGCAAAGGCTGATGCAGGTAAAGATAAATTGTTCTTCTTACCCATTTCTCTGCTGCTGATCTCAGTTTTGTGCTCATCTAGGGATACCACAACTTCTTATCTGAATTCTGGACATCTCATAAAGGTATTTTGTTACTTATATATTTTTAAATCTGTGCTTATGTGAGGAAACAAGGACTGGGACTTTCTCTTTCTTTCTTTTTCTTTCTTTCTCTCTTTTTTCTTTCTTTGTCTTTCTTTCTTCTTTCTTTCTCTCTCTTTCTTTCTTTCTTTTTCTTTCTTTCCTTCCTTCTTTCTTTCTTTCTTTTTGGAGTCTCACTCTGTCACTCAGGCTAGAGTGCAGTGGTATGATCTTGGCTCACTGCAAACTCTGCCTCCCAGGTTAAAGCAATTCTCCTGCCTCAAGCTCCCTAGTAGCTGGGATACAGGCTCCCACCATGCCCAGCTAATTTTTGTATTTTTAGGAAAGATGGGGTTTCACCATGTAAGCCAGGCTGGTCTCGAATTCCTGACCTCAAGTGATCCGTCCACCTCAGCCTCCCAAAGTGCTGGGGTTACAGGTGTGAGCCACCATGCCCAGCCAGGACTGGAACTTTCTATTCTGCCATCTTCCTGACATAGGGCAGGGGCTTATTAATAATTTGTATATTAATTACATGTTGAAATGATATGACTTTTGGATACACGAAGTTAAATAAAATAGGTTATTAAAACTAATTTAACCAACAGCTTTTTACTTTTTAATTGTTGCTGCTAGAAAATTTAAGCCTATATATGTGGTTCATATTACATTTATATTGTATCACACTGGTCCACAACGTGCCACACATTGTTCATGATCCTAGGGATGCAATGGTGAGGAAAATAAGATATAATTCCTGCTCTCATGGAACTAATGAACTAGGTCTAGTAGAAAGATAAATATTAATAAAATAATCATATAATAAATTATAAAATGGCAATTGTGACAAATGACCATGTTGGTCACTTTCAAGGTTCTTCTAGAAGCACATTTTACTCAAACAATGAAATATAATCACCATCTCTGAAAATTTTTTCACCTCACATCCAAATACAATCTTATCAGGATCGATGCCCCTCAGATACATTCCACCAATAAGTCACCAGTAGTTAATCAAGTTTGGCTTATTACTCATTGCAGCAGAGGAAAACACAAACCATGGGGAAGCATGGCATATCTCGATAAGATGATGTTAGAAATAATCTAGTAGAAAACTTGGGCCTTGGTTGGGTGATTTAGGGGAGGGTACAATGGAGTAGGGATTTATTCCTGATTAGATGCTGTGAGAAAGTGAGGGTAATTCTATTATTATTTTGTGGGTGACCTAACAACTTGTCTGGGCTTAGACAAAATTATGAAGTAGACTTGTTTTGTCATTATCTGAAAGTAATATTGTTTTAGATTGTCATCTGTGAGACTGTTTATGTCCAACAAGAAGACAAAGTAACCTCCCTATGAGTGTCAAGCCATCTGGCAATAATATTGAGGCCTAGTTATGAACATCAAATCAGCTTTGGACAACAGTGGCTGCTTCACTTCATAATGCACACTGTTTTTAACGTTCTATTCATATAAAAGTTACATTCCGCACATTAAGTTATACTAAAATGTTATCTTTGTGGAAATTGTGGAAAAGCAAGAAAATGTGGAAATTACTTACTATCAGATGGACAGTCTGTATCAGTAAGTGTCCAAGCAAGAAAACAGAAAACACATCAGATGAAATTTAATATAAGAAATTGTTTAGACAGGTTTTAGAAGATTTAAAAGGAAAAACAAAACAAAGCAAAACACTGAAGCAGAAAGCAGCTATTGTCTCTATGGCCAAGGAAACAAGGGGAAGATGTTTGGATTTCCAGAAGCCACACAACATAGAGAAGGGAATCTGCTGAGCTGGGACTCAGATCTCTGAGTAGGTTCACTACTCCCTAATTATGGTACCTCTTGGAGCACAAGGAGGCTGGTTCTGGTAGTGTGGAAAAACAGGAACCAATGCTACCATTACCAACAACAAATGCCAGAATGAAGGGCTGTTCCTGGGGTGATACTGAGAGAAATAGGAAGCAAAACAGGAAAGGGCAAGTGTCTTCTTCCCTTTTGTAACCTTCTATTCTTCCTCTGGTGTGCACTATTGGCAGGATATCATGCAAAGCCACTTGGCAAGTGGAGAAATGTGGTTTGCAGAGTCCCAACCTTAACAGTAGAAAAGTGGTATAAAAAAGGTGTGTTTGGGACTCAGAAAATGTAGCTTAATTATCAATACACAAGAAATGAAAGTTTCCATATCTCTTAATTTCTTACATTAACCAAGCAATATGAGTATATGCTGCCACTCTTGAAATGAAAATAAGCTTGTATGAATTAGAAATTTCAATAGAATTTGTTAAATCTGGATTTTGCCTATTTTGAACCACAAAACAGTGGTTGTTCTGATTGTTTTTATTATAACAAACTATGTTTCCTTATGATACTCACATAAGACTATGAGTCTTTGGTAATAAAAATAATACTAGCATATTTATTGTACTTTGTAGTTAAAATGTATTTTATTTAGAATAGCTAGTTCTAGTCATTGTAAAAATGTGAAGAGTTAGGTAGGGCAGGCATTTCTACTTCACCTTTACAGATGACAAACATAGAGACACAATGGTTGAATGACTTGAGTAGAATGATATGTTTAGTAAATGATTGAATGTGGATTAAAACTCAAGTCTTTTCTGGTTTATGATACCGAAATCATAGTATTATACATTGTATTATCATCAGGAAAGGGAAAATGTTATGGTGTGTTTTCGGCAGAAGTCTACAGCCCTTATTTAGTAAGAACACCTTTAAAATTTATTTGGAATCTCGACATACCTGGAACAGAGAAAAGAAAAATGGAAGGATAAAGTTGGTTAAGTATCTATTTTAGTTAGCTCTGGAAATATATGGAAGTATAACCTCTTAAGCAGGTCGTTGAAAATAGGTAATAATGGTAACTCTATTCCCCTCTACTCCTGGAATTCGAGAGCAAACCTGGAGAAAGCAGTCAGTAACTTGAAGATCCAGCTAGTCAGTGTAGTGTTTGCCAACCTTGCTTGATCATAAGAATCACTGGAATGCGCATGTTGGGGTAGAGGTGGTGCTTGTGAAAATGTCTGTATTCTACATGAGGCCTACTGAATTAGAATCTCTAGGGGAAGATCTGAAAATTGTACTCTTAATAAATATCTCAGGTGATTATGACAAATCAAGTTTGTAGAGCACTATCTTGGTTCTACAAGTTGGGGTACACTGATTGGACTTCATTAGCTGGCAGTAATTGAGTCTTATTATAAAATTTAATGTTACTGAACTTTTTAAGTGACCTTTTTTCCAAAAGGACTACAAGTCTATGAAACTTAATTTCTTTACAGTTTCAATTACTTCCTCTCTAATTTTCTGTCAGTTCTATCTATACCCTAAGCTTTTATTATATTACTTTATCATATTTTTCATCATTTAAATCAGGCAAATAAAAGCAAAAAGGTGAAGCTAAGAAAATTTAAATAGTACTTAGTGATCTACTCCCCTAAATGAATTCCATTGTTTTCAGTTCTGCTAATAACAAATTTATGTTATTTCAAGTTTTCTAGGAATCTCAGTAAAGGGCTAAGAGCACTGAATTATTTTAAATATGGAATATTATTAAAATATTATTTAAATATGGAATATCATTAAAAGGGGTATGATGTTTAAATAAATTCACAGACTGAATGCTATTCTGATCAAACTACCAATGGCATTCATCACAGAATTAGAAAAACTATTTAAAAATTATATGGAACCAAAATAGAGGCTGAATAACCAAAGGAATTGTAAGCAAAAAAAACAAAGCTGGAGGCATCACTTTATTCAACTTCAAAATATACTACCAGGCTATAGTTACCAAAAACAGCATGCTATTGGTACAAAAATAGACATATAAACAAATAGAACAGAATAAAAATCCCAGAAATAAAGCTGCATACCTACAGCCATCTGATCTTCGACAAAGTCAATAGTCAACAAAAACAAGCAATGGAGAGAGGACTCTCTATTTAATAAATGCTACTGGGAAACCTGGTTAGTCATATGTGGAATACTGAAACTGGACTCCTTCCTTACACCAGATGAAAAATCAACTATAGATACATTAAAGACTTAAATTTAAAACCTAAAACTATAAAAACCCTGGAAGATATCCTATGAAGTGTCATTCTGGATGTAGAACCAGGTAATGATTTCATGACAAAAAGGCCAAAGCAATAGTAACAAAAACAAAAAATTGATAAATGGGACCTAATTAAACTAAAGAGCTTCTGCACTGCAAAAGTAACTATCAACAGTGTAAAAAGGCAGTCTACACAATCGGGGAAGATATTTTCAAACTATGCATCTGACAAACGTCTAATATCCAGATTCTCTAAGGGCTTTAAATTAAGAAGCAAAACACAAAACAATCCCATTAAAAAGTGGGCAAAGGACATGAAACAGACACTTTTCAAAAGAATACATACACGCGGCCAACAATCATAGGAAAAAAAATGCTCAGTATCTCTAATCATTAGAGAAATGCAAATGAAAACCACAATGAGATACATTCTCCCACCAGTCAGAATGACTACTATTAAAAAGTCAAAAGATAACAGATGCTGGCGAGTTTGCATTATACATTGGTGGGAATGTAAATTAGCTCAGCCATTGTGGAAAGCAATTAGATGATTTCTCAAAGAACTTAAAAGAGAACTACCATTCTACTCAGAAATCTCATTATTGAGTATGAACACGAATATAAATCGTTCTACCATAAAGTAATATGCATGTGTATGTTCATTGCAGCACTCTTCACAATAGCAAAGATAAGGAATCATCCTAAATGCCCATCAACAGTAGACTAGATAAAGAAAATGTGGAACATATACATCATGTAGTATTGTATAGCTATAAAAAAGAACAAGATAATGTCCTTTGCCCCAACATGAATGGAGTTAGAGGCCATTATTCTAAGCATACTCACACACAACAGAAAAACAAATACTGCATGTTCTCAGTTATAAATTGGAGCTAAATATTGAATACACATGGACACATGAAAGGGAACAACACGCACCAAGGCCTACTTAAGGGTGGAGAGTAGAAGGAAGATGAGGATTGAAAAGTTACCTATCAGGTACTATGCTTATTATCTCTGTGGCGAAATAATCTGTACACCAAAATCCCTGTGACATGCAGTTTCTCTATATAACAAACCTACACAGGTACTCTTGAACCTAAAATAAAAGTTTACAAAAAGAATAATGTGGTTAATTCTCTAGCCAACAATTTAGAAATATTTTTTAAAAATAAATTCAATCAAGTGATAAGTTCTGTTTGGCTGTCTTTCAGCTTTGTAATAAGGTGGGTTTTTTTTCACCCACTCAAAAATTAAATAAAAACAATGATATAAATACTTTTGGGAAATTAACAGTTAACGACATTTAATTTTTAGTATGAGTTTATGTTCTTACTTAATTTCATATGAAACAAATGTTTAAATTAGTAATTTAACCTGACATATAGTAAGAAAGGCTTCTGAGTCAAGATAATAAATCCAAAGACTAAAATAAAATTGCAGAATTCTCATAAAAGCACAATAGTGCAACAGAATTCCTTAGTGGTCTTTAGTCTACTTTGTTATTAATTTTGATGTAATAATCTCATATCTTGAACATTTTAATTGAAGCCATGTTAACTTTTAAAAATACCTGTGTCTGGATATATAACAGTATATTTAGATGATGATGATGATAGATATAGATAGATACATAGATAGATAGAGTGTGTGTGTGTGTGTGTGTGTGTGTGTGTGTATGTGAGATTATCCAGGTCTTAGCTCAAATTTCACCTCTTTTCAGGGAGGTTTTTCCTTGCTGTCTTATTTAAACAACCACTTCTCTAGCCCAAGGCACACTTTATCCTATTACTTCACCTAGTTTTCTTAATAGCATGTCACATTAGTCAAAAGTACCTTATTTATTAGTTTACATGGCTTTTCATTTTCACAGGATTTAAAATTCCATGAGAATATGGACCTTTTCCATCTTGACCTACTGTCTATTGCTTAGTAAACATTTATTGATATAGTTACATTTGTTGTTATAAGTCATGTGTCATTCTGGCCTTATGGTGCAGAACAGATAGAGTCTGAAGTTAGTCACTCAGGCAAGGGTTATTTGGACACTACGTTTAAAAAGGTCTGTTGAGCATGGGATTTACAGATTCATGGACACATATTGTGTTTGGTAAATACTGGCGGCTTCGTAAATTTAAATTCATGCCCCACTGCTAACTATTTGTATAACATTAAGCAAATTATTTAACCGCTCTGAATCTGTTTCCAATTCTATAATAATCTAAATAATAATAAATACCACACAAGCTTATTTTGATGATTAAATGATATAAATTTGAAAGTGCTCATTAATATTAGATATTGCTGTTGCATAGATCTTTTCGGTTTACTAATCGTGGTTTTGGATTAGAGTCTAGTTTACTAAAAGGATTTATAGTTGATGATTCAAATCATGTTTGCTCCAAGAAGAGAAAAACAGTTTGTTGTAACAGATTAGTAGCATTCTGTAATACTTTACACACACACACACATATATATATATATATATATATAGCTTGTCAGGCTCTTGATCCACAGTTCCAAATAGAAGAGCAAAAAAAAAAAAAAAAAAAAAAACAAGCAGAAAATCGAGTAGTCAATGCTACAGTCATCTAACTGAGTCTCAGGAAGTGATATGACAGTATCATTTGCAACAACTAAGCATGAAATACTCTTTAAACATTACAGAATAAAAATATTGTTCAGAGATAGTTTTAATTCACTTAATGCTACTTCTGAGAAGCATTTCTTCTTGTCTGCTCCCTTCTGTTTGGGTGGACTTTTAAAATAGTTATTAACTAGTATATACACACATTTAAAATATTAAAACTGTAACAAGTGAAAGTATTGGTCTGGTTTGTAGGAGGTTCCAATATATCTCATGTAGAATATTTAGTTAGGACTTTAGAGAAAATAAGTTGGACTTAGTTACGAATATTTTACAAGTTGTGTGACTAAATTTCATGAGACTGGAACTTCTCTATGAAGGATAGATAGATGATGATAGTGACAATGATAATTAGATAGATTGATGTTTGAATTAAAACCTTGAAATTCTTGGCTGAGCGCAGTGGCTCACGCCTGTAATCCCAGCACTTTGGGAGGCTGAGGCGGGCCGATCACAAGGTCAGGAGATCGAGACCATCCTGGCTAACACGGTGAAACCCCGTCTCTACTAAAAAATACAAAAAATTAGCCGGGCGTGGTGGTGGCTGCCTGTAGTCCCAGCTACTCGGGAGGCTGAGGCAGGAGAATGGCGTGAACCCAGGAGGCGGAGCTTGCCGTGAGCCGAGATCGCGCCAAACTTGAAATTCTTAATGTTTTGCAGGGTTTTTAAAATCATATTCACTATACACAAAAATTATCAACTGAATTTGCTTTTTTCCGTTCATATTAATGGAAAATCAGTACTGGTAAAATTTCAAGTCAATGAATGTTCTTATATTAAAATTTTCATACAATGTACAGGCAAATCTAGATTTCCTTTTTCCAAAAGAAAACCCAGGAGAAAAACTGTGTGCTTCATTCTGTATTTAATGACCCATCTATATTGAGAAAATAAGTGATGGTATGCACTTTGCATAAGGGGAAAATCTCATGATATTGTTTTCCAAGAAGTAATATTTAATTCCCCTTATTCTATCTACTTCATACACCTCACCGTTCAAATTTCTCAACCATATCCAAGTACTTAAGAAACTGGAAGTATAAATGTAGTTAAAAGTATAAATATTTGTATGACACCCCCTGCTTTCTCCTTTTGACTTATAGAAATCAATTAACTCTCTATTTATATCTCACTTCTATAAACCTTTATTTTCTGTTTGTATGTTCTGTGTCCTCAAGAATCTTCTATTCTATCACCTAAAATACTTAATACACTTCTGAACCTTTACCTTTAAACATATTGAATTGGTACTGTATTATGCTACAGTATTCTTAACCTTAGATCAGATGTTATGAATTCATTCAATTATTGGACAAAAAATCATTTAGTGATTTTTCAAAAACTGCTGGTTATTTCTAAGTTTGTCGAATCATGCCATTGCTGTAATATCCTACAGATGTGACACAGCTATATTAATAATATTAAGAAAACAGTGGGGAATGCATGCAATAGAAGACACAGAAGGTCTATATGTTTCACAACATAATAGTTTGCTTTAAAATATATTTGTATACTGTAGATGCTTTTTACACTCTAAAAATCTAAATCAATCAATTCTTGTCAGGAATCAGATGGCTAGAACAGTTCCTTGTCAGTTTAGATCAGCTCTCTTTTTAAAATGTTAATCAAAATTAAAAATTATAAAGTCAAATTAATAATGAGATTAACAGTCTGATTCATTTAAAGATGCTTTAAAGCAGCACATTGTTTTTTCCTCCCTGTCTTTCCCTGTCCAGAATTAACATGCTTTTTGTTCTGACTTAGTAAGTGTGTACCTGGTAGAACATGTTTATCTTCTTTTCAGTGGATATCACATAAAACTTCTATGAAAGGTTAATATACTATGCTTTTGTGATAAACATTTTGAAATGTGTTTGTCTTCTAATTTTTAGAAAGTTTAAAATAAGTTGAAACAGCTTAGTTTATAGGGCATTGTACATAATTTTTGAAGAAGGTTCACTATTTGCCTGAATATTGTAGCACAATGTCACTTAAGCTGGTTAACAAATCTATAATTTGTAGTTTAATTTTGAGCTATTGGCCAACTGAAAATTCTGTATTAAGGTGCTGGGTGCCCAGTCCATTACAATATATTCAAATTAGTAAAATCTAAGATCAGCACTAAATCAGTCCACAGATTTCATTGTACTTAGAACTTAAAATCTCATTTGGGCACTGATTCCTTGTTGTCATTTGTTAAACTATGAAGTAGAGACATAGATTTTTAACTTTTTGTGATAAGATAGCTCCCAAATGATAATTTTGTAGTATATTAAATTTTAAAGATTAGGAGTCTTAATTCCAGCAAAATAAAATTTAGCTTTCTTTACTGTTACATAGAAAAAAATATAAAAGACATTTCATTTAACCTTTATTTTTATTTACCAGTGTTTCAGAATTTTCTTATTTAGATTTAGATTGTTTAATGCTTCAAAGTCAAGGTTACTGAAAAGTTTGACCAGAATCTAGCATTTTCTATATGTCAATAGTATATACTATATTCTAAGATGATTGATATAAATGAGTTAGTTAACAGTGACTTTTTTTCCCCTAAAGTTGTATTGGAGTAAATCATTTCAGTGTTTAAAATATATTTCCTAAGCAAGCATAAATTTTAGAATAAATACATTTTCAAACTAAAAAATATAATTAAAGCTATTAACATTATTCTGAAAATATAACCTGAAAGTTTCATGCAAGGGTAATCTTCCATAGTGTTCTTAGTATGAAAATTCCATGTGATTTTTATTGCACACGTTTTAGATTAAAAGGCTATCAACCTACTATAATGGCTAAATCCAAAACACTAAAAATTCCAATTATTGATGAGGAACAACAGTAATTCACATTTATTGCACATGGGAATATAAAATAGTACAGCCACTTTGGAAGACTGTTGGCAGTTTCTTACAAAGTTAAACAGTCTTACCATATGATTCAGCAATTACATTCTTAGGTAGTTACCCAATTGATTTGAAAATTTACATTCTCACAAATCCTACAAACAAATGATTATAGCAGCTTTACACATAATTATAAAAAAACAGGAGATGGAAACAACCATGATGTCTTTCAACAGGCAAATGGGCAAGCAAATAGTGGCACATCAGTACAATGGAATACTGTACACTGTATGATTCTATTTATATGAAATTCTGAAAAGGGCAAACTATAGAAACGGTAAATAGATCAGTGGTTGCCAGGGATATAGAGGAGGGTTGGTTCAATAGGTAAAACATAAGATATTTGTTATGATAGTCAAACTATTCTATATGGTACTATAATATTTAATACATAACACTGTAAGTTTGACAAAACATAGAATGTTACAGCCAAATGCTGTAAAAATATGCATAAGAGCTACAATGGATTGGACAAAAACTCAACTTTTCAAAACAAAATTGGCAATAGAGTATTTCTCAGGTTCTAAATATTCTTTTTTATTTTACTTTAAGTTTCAGAATACAAGTGCAGAACATGCAGGTTTGTTACATAGGTATACATGTGCCATGGTGGTTTGTTGCACGTATCAACCCATCATCTCGGTTTTAAGCCCCACATGCATTAGCTATTTGCCCTAATGCTCTCTGTCTCCTCACCCCTCACCATCCGACTGGCCCCAGTGTGTATTGTTCCCATCCCTGTGTCCATGTGTTCCCATTGTTCAACTCTCACTTAGGAGTGACAACATGCAATGTTTGGTTTTCCGTTCCTGTGTTAGTTGCTCAGGGTGATGGCTTCCAGCTTCATCCATGTTTCTGCAAGGGACATGATTTATGCCTGCATATATTTCATGGTGTATATGTACCACATTTTATTTTTCCAACCTATCATTGATGGGCATTTGGGTTGGTTCCATGTCTTTGCTCTTGTAAATAGTGCTGCAGTAAACATACGTGTGCATGTGTCTTTATACTAGAATAATTTATATTGCTTTGGGTATATACCCAGTAATGAGATTGCTGGGCCTAATGATATTTCTTGTTCTAGATCCTTGAAGAATCGCCACACTGTCTCCCACGATGGTTGAACTAATTTACAAACCCACCAACAGTGTAAAATCTTTCCTATTTCTTCACAGCTTTGCCTGCATCTATTATTTCTTGACTTTTGTATAATTGCCGTTAGGCTTGTGTGAGATGGCATCTCATTGTGGTTTTGATTTGCATTTCTCTAATGATCAGTGATGTTGAGTTTTTTTTCATGTTTCTTGGCCACATAAATGTCTTCTTTTGAGAAGTGTTTGTTCATATCCTTTGCCCACTTTTTGATGGGGTTATTTTTTTTTATTTTCTTGTAAATTTGATTAAGTTCCTTGTAGATTATTCTGGATATTTAGACCTTTGTCCGATGGATATATTGGAAAAAAATTCTCCCATTCCGTAGGTTGCCTATTCACTCTGATGATAACTTCTTTTTCTGTGCAGAAACTCTTTAGTTTAATTAGATCCCATTTGTCAATTTTGGCTTTTGTTGCAATTGCTTTTGGTGTTTTTATCATGAAGTCATTTCCCATGCCTATGTCTTGAATGGCATTGACTAGGTTTTCATCTAGGGTTTTTATGGTTTTGGGTTTTACATTAAAGTCTTTAATATATCTTGAGTTAATTTTTGTATAAGGTGTAAGGAAGGGATCCAGTTTCAGTTTTCTGCATATGGCTGGCCAGTTACCCCAGCACCACTTATTAAACAGGGAATCCTTTCCCCATTGCTTGTTTTTGTCAGGTTTGTTGAAGATCAGATGGATGTAGATGTGTGGTGTTATTTTTGAGGTCTCTGTTCTGTTCCATTGATCTATATGTCTCTTTTGGTACTAGTACCGTGCTGTTTTGGCTACTGTAGCCTTGTAGTATAGTTTGAAGTCAGGTAGCATGATGCCTCCAGCTTTGTTCTTTTTGCTTAGGATTGTCTTGGCTGTACGAGCTCTTTTTTGGGTCCATATGGCATTTAAAGTAGTTTTTCTATTTCTGTGAAGAATGTCAATGGTAGGTTGATGGGAATAGCATTGTATCTATAAATTACTTTGGGTAGAATGGTCATTTTCACAATATTGATTATTCCTATCCATGAGGATAGAATGTTTTCCAATTTGTTTGTGTCCTCTCTTATTTCTTTGAGCTGTGTTCTGTAGTTCTCCTTAAAGAGGTCCTTCACATCCCTTGTTAGATGTATTCCTAGGTATTTTATTCTCTTTGTAGCAATTGTGAATGGGAGTTTGTTACGATTTGCCTCTCTGCTTGACTTTTGTTATTGTATATGAATGCTTGTGAGTTTTGCACATTGATTTTGTATCCTGAGACTTCGCTGATGTTGCTTATCAGCTTAAAAAGTTTTTGGGCTGAGACTATGGAGTTTTCTAAATATAGAATCGTATCATCTGCAAACAGAGACAATTTGACTTCCTTTCTATTTGAATGCGCTTTATTTTTTTCTCTTGCTTGATTGTCCTTGCCACACCTTCCAATACTATGTTGAATAGGAGTGGTGAGAGAGAGCATCCTTGTCCTGTATCAGTTTTCAAAGTATACAGGTTTTACCATTCAATATGATATTGGCTGTGGGTTTGTCATAAAATAGCTCCTAATATTTTGAGATATATTCCATCAATACCTAGTTTATTAAGAGTTTTTAACATGAAGAGATGTTGAATTTTATCAAAGGACTTTTCTGCATGTATTGATATATTAATGTGGTTTTTGTCATTGATTCTATTTATGTAATGGATAATATTTATTGATTTGTGTATGTTGAACCAGCCTTACATCCCAGGGATGAAGCCGACTTGATCATGGTGGATAAGCTTTTTGATGTGCTGCTGGATTCAGTTTGCCAGTATTTTATTGAGGATTTTAGCATTGGTTATTATCAGGGATAATGGCCTGAAGTTGTTTTTGTTTTTTTTTTTTTTTTGCGTTCCTGCCAGGTTTACTATCAGGATGATGCTGGCCTCATAAAATGAGTTAGAGAGTAGTCTCTCCTTTTCAATTCTTTGGAATAGTTTCAGAAAGAATGGTATCAGCTCCTTGTTGTACCTCTGGTAGAATGTGGCTGTGAATATGTCTGCTCCTGGGCTTTTTTTTAGTTAGTAGGCTATTAATTACTGCCTTATTTTCAGAACTTGTTATTGGTCTATTCAGGGAATAGATTTCTTCGTGGTTTAGTCTTGGAGGGTGTATGTGTTCAGAAACTTATCCATTTCTTCTAGATTTTAAAGTTTATTTGTGTAGAGGTATTTATAATATTATCTGATAGTAGTTTGTATTTCTATGTGGTCAGTGGTGATATCCCCTTTATCATGTTTTATTGTTGTCCATTTGATACTTCTCTCTTTTCTTCTTTATTAGTCTAGCTAGTGGACTATTTCGTTAATTTTTTCAAAAAACAGCTCCTGGATTTATTGTTTTTTTGGAGGGGTTTTTGTGTCTCTATCTCCTTCAGTTGTGTTCTGATCTTAGTTATTTCTTGTCTTCTGCTAGCTTTTGGATTTCTTTGCTCTTGCTTCCATAGATCTTTTAATTGTGATCTTAGGGTGTTGATTTGAGATGTTTCCAGCTTTCTGATGTGGACATTTAGTGCTATGAATTTTCCTCTTAAGACTGCTTTAGCTGTGTCCCACATATTCTGGTATGTTGTTTCTTTGTTCTTATTCGTTTCAAAGAATTTATTGATGCCTGCCTTAATTTCATTATTTACCCAGGAGTCATTCAGGAGCAGGTTGTTCAATTTTCATGTTATTGTGTGGTTTTGAGTGAGTTCCTTAATCCTGAGTTCTAATTTTGTTGCACTGTGGTCTGAAGGACTGTTTTTTATGATTTCAGTTATTTTGCATTTTCTGAGGAGTGTTTTACTTCCAATTATGTGATCGATTTTAGAATAAGTGCCATGTGGCACTGAGAAGAATGCATATTCTGTTGATTTGTGTTGGAGAATTCTGTAGACGTCCATTAGGTCCACTTGATCTAGAACTGAGTTCACTTCCTAAATATCCCTGCTAATTTTGTCTCTCAATCTGTCTAATATTGACAGTGGGGTGATAAAGTCTCCCACTATTATTGTGTGAGAGTCTAAGTCTCTTTGTAGGTCTCTAAGAACTTGTTTTGTGAATCTGGGTGCTACTGTATTGGGTGCATATATATTTAGGTTAGTTCTTCTTGTTGAATTGATGCCTTTACCATTATGTAATGCCTTTCTTTGCCTTCTTTGATCTTTGTTGGTTTAAAGTCTGTTTTGTCAGAGACTAGGATTGGAGTCCCTGCTTTTTTGCTTTTCATTTGCTTGGTAAATTTTCCTCCATCCCTTTATTTTGAGCCTATGTTTGCCTTTGCACTTGAGATGGGTCTCCTGAACACAGAACATTGATGGGTCTTGACTCTTTATCCAATTTGCCACGTCCATGTCTTCTAATTGGGGCATTTGGCCCATTTACATTTAAGGTTAATGTTGTTGTGTGTAAATTTGATCTGTCATCATGATGCTATCTGGTTATTTTGCACACTAGTTGATGCAGTTTCTTCATAGTGTCATTGGCCTATATATATATATATGTGTGTGTGTGTGTGTGTGTGTGTATATATACACGCATACTATATATATATGGTGGGCCACCGCACCACACTGCTCTTCCTTTCTCTCTGTGGGTCACGCCAGTTACCTAGTCGGTTCCAGGATGAGAGAACCTGGATACCTTGGTTGCCGATGCAGGATTCTCACGCTGTTATGGTTATTTTCAATGACAGCCTCTGATTGCTGCTGCTTCTAGTCAGCCATCTTTCAGGTTCTACATTTGTCTGCTTCAATCAATAACATTTATCCACATTTTATATATATGTGTGTGTGTGTGTGTGTGTATATATATATATATATATATATATATATATATATTGCAGTGGCTGGTACCAGTTTTTCTTTCCCGTATTTAGTGCTTCCTTCAAGAGTCCTTCACAGGACTGGCTGTGATGAAATCCCTCAGCATATGCTTGTCGGTAAAAAACTTTACTCCTCCTTCACTTATGAAGCTTAGTTTGGCTGGATATGAAATTCTGGGTTGAACATTCTTCTCTTTAAGAATGTTCAATATTGGCCCCCACTCTCTTCTGGCTTGTAGGGTGTTTCTGCTGAGAGGTCCACTGTTAGTCTGATGGGCTTCCCTTTGTAGGTAACCTGGCCTTTCTCTCTGGCTGCCCTTAACATTTTTTTCTTCATTTTTACCTTTAAGAATCTGATGATTATGTGTGTTGGGGCCTGAAGAGGCACTCTGGCTGCAGTCTGCCATAGCTGGTGTGTTGGGCTGTGGGATACCTCTTGGGGCAAAGCCGTCCAGCCAGCCTGGCTCAAGCAGGGGAAAAGTGCAGCCTGGAGCTATAGATAGGGCTGCCACCCTTCCCCCGCCCTGGGAGCTTAGTGTGTTAGGCAGCTATCAATCCCAGTGTTGGCTGCCACACCCCACCCCCAAGGAGCTCAAATGGCTTAGACAGCAGGCAGCTGCAGCTGTGGTGCTGATCGCCCCTTCCCCTGGGAACCTGGCAGGTTTGAGCAGATTGTAGCTGAGAGGCTATTGAGAATCTGTGCAGCTCTGTGGTTAGGACCCTAGGCCCCGGTGGCATGGGTTCATGAGTGAGATCTTCTGATCCACGGGTTGCACAGTTCCATGGAAAAAGCATGGTTTCTCAGGCTGGGTAACACACTCACTCACCACCTCCCTTGGTTAGGGAGTTGGGGGGTCCCCTGCCCTGCCCCTTGTGGCTCTCAGGTGGGCCACCGCACCACACTGCTCTTCCTTCCTCTCTGTGGGTCACACCAGCTGCCTAGTCAGTTCCAGGATGAGAGAATCTGGATACCTTGGTTGCCAGTGCAGGATTCTCACACTGTTATGGTTATTTTCAATGAGAGCCTCTGATTGCTGCTGCTTCTAGTCAGCCATCTTTCAGGTTCTACATTTGTCTGCTTCAATCAGTAACATTTATCCACATTTTAGATTCAAGTCTTGTTATAGGACAATTCTTCACTTGAATGCCTTATTGTTAAACATATTAAAGATAGCAAAATGGGCTGGAGGTACTTCAAGATGGCTTATAGAGACATCTCATACTCACCTTCACCACAAATAAGAAACTAAATAGCCAGTAGGTAATCACACTTTGAATAGATTATCCAAAATAGAACACTGTGGTTCAACAGAAAAGTGACAGGAAATACCTAAAGCACAGAAGGAGAAGGAAGAAAGGCAGCCTCCTCAGCTGGGATCTGCCGGGAGCCTGGTGAGACTCCCCGAAGTGGGTAAAGGGTAAGTGAGGGATCCCCAGCAGTCCACCTTTCTACCGTGGACTCCTGCAATCTTAAACATGGAAGAGCCTCTTGACCCATGCAGACCCTGCAACTAACAGGGAGCTGCCTGAAGACCACACAATGACACTGCCCAAAGAGAGAGCTTGTGCTGTATCTGACCTCTTTGCTGCTCTAAGTTCTAGGCAACTATTGCAAGGTGCCATTTTGAGATCCCAGATCCCAACACTAGATATGGCCATTGGTCTCAACAGTACCTTCATCTCCACATCCCTGGAGCTTCACTGACATCCCCTACCCACAAACACCACACTGGCTGACAGCCATCAGCAGGGCCAAAACATGGGCAACAGGCAGTGACTCCACTGCCTCCAGGAGAGAAGCCACCATGCAGTGGCAGATTTCCTTACCTGTAGCTTCAGTTGCTGCATGTTGAAGATGAATTTTGAGTGAAGTGTTGACTGACATTGTGGGAGACAAAGTGCGAGCAAAGAGCATGCTCCCCATACACCTGCATATGGCAGCTGCCACTGAAAGCAACCCCACCCTCCCCAGTGACAAGGCTTCAGTGCAGCTGCTGCCTCTCTTTAGCATTCTACTTGCGGCCTAAGGATTACTCTGTCCCTACCTACCACAACCAATGTCAGTATGCACCACTGTGAGGCCCTAGAACATGCCCATTTAGTCCAGCTTCACCCTCTCATGCCAGAGTATGCAGTCCAGGGGTCTAGGGATCACCCAGCCTGTCTCCTTGAGCACTCCTCCCAGGGAACTGAGGTTGAGCACACCCACCCTGCTGATACTGCCACAGCTGACACTTACAGGCACACACTACCTGAGGACCTGGAGACTGGCTTTCCTAGCCCGTTGGGGATGCCAACAACACTAGCATATACTGCTCAAAACCCAGAGAGATATACCACCACTGCTACTGCAATTGCCCATGCCACATCTGCTGTATAGCCTGAGAACTTTCCCACCCATCTGGTCACCACAGCCACAAATGAAATCCAAGCAAACAATGTAGAGGCCCAAGAATTAGCTCCCATAGATCCACTAACACAGATGCCATAATACTCTGCCTTAGGGCCCAAGGATAGGCAGACTCAGGCTACCAATGCCACCACTGGGGTCCAGTCTCAGGCAGAACTTCACTACAGCCTCCAGTAATAACTGCACACTAAAACATCAGGGATATCACAGACACCAATAACGCTATTTACAGAAAAAGAAATCATACAGCGAGTACGCTACTGCATGCACCCAGAATCAAAACCAAAGTGGCCTACCCAACCAACACCATAGATGCATCTTCAGGAAAATGTCTTCCCCTATGAAAACAAATTCAAAAAAATTAGAAACAATTGTTACACTACATGTGCAGATATCAACATAACAACATAGGGAACATGAAAAAGCAAGGAAATATGACACCTACAAAGGAGCACAATAATTCTTCAGAAATAGGTCCAAATCAAAAATAAATGTACAAAATCTTGGAATATAATTTGAAATAATGATTTTTGAAAACTCAGGGAGATACAAAAGAATACTGAAAAACAATATACAGAAATCAGAAAATTCAGGATGTGAATGAGAAATTTGCCAGAGAGATAGACATCATTAAAAAAAATTCTGGGACTAAATAATTCATTGAATGAAGTTCAAAATATATTGGAAAGTTTTAATAATTGATTAAATCAAGTAGAATAAAGAATTTCAGAACTTGAAGACAGATCTTTTGAAATAACCCAGTCAGACAAAAATAAAAAGAATTAAAAAAGATGAACAAAGCCTACATTACATATGGAACACCATAAAGGGACCAAATATTCAAATTTGTGGAGTCCCAGGAGGTAAAGAAAAAATGAATGGGTTAGAAAACATTGGTGATGAAATAATAGGTGAAACCTTTCCAAGTCTAGCAAAAGGTTTAGGTATCCAAATACAGGAAGCTCAGGAAGCCTTAAGCACTCACAATGCATAAAGGTCTTTTCCATGGCACAATTTAGTGAAACTTTCTAAAGTCAAAGAAAGAGGGAGAATTCTAAAAACAATAAAGAAAAAGCATCTAGACACCTATAAATGAACCCCCATTTCACTAATAGCAAAATTTTCAGCAGAAACCATACAGGCCATGAGAGAATGGGATGATATAATCAAAGTGTTGGGGGAAAAAAAGCTTGCCAATAAAGGATACTATTCTCAGTGATGTTATTCTTCATAAATGTAGGAAAAGTAAAGTATTTTCCAGACAAATAAAAGCTGATGGAATTTATCACAACTAGACCAGACCAAGAAATACTTAAGGAAGTACAACACCAACACACAGAAGAATGATATCAATCATCATGAATACATACAAACATATAAAAACCACTAGGAGAGCAAACACACAAACAAAAAAGAAAAAAGACTCAACTCTTACCACTATAGAAAACCACCAAGCCACAATGATGATATGAGAGAAAACAACAATTTATATGCAAAACAACCAGAAATCAATTAATAGGATGACAGGAATAAACTCTGATACATCAATAATAACCTTAATTGTAAATGGATTTATCTACCCACTTAAAAGATGTAGACAGGCTGAATAAAAAAAGTGACCCAGTTATATGCTGCCTACACAAAACTATTCTCACTTGTAAAGACACATATAGGCTAAAAATAAAGGGTTGGAAAAAGATATTTCATGCAAATAGAAACCAAAAGCAAGCAGAGGTAGCTATACTTACATCAGATAAAACAGATGTTAAATTAAAAAAAAACAGTGAAAAGAGACAAAGAAGGTCATTGCATTATGATGAAGGGATCAACTCAGCAAGAGAATGTAATAATTCTAAACATATGTGCACCAAGCACTGGAGCACCTAGATACATAAAGCAAATTGTATTACACCTAAATGGAGAGATAGACTCCAATACAATAATAATTGGGGACTTCAACACACCACTCTCAGCATTAAACAGATCATCTATAAGAAAATTAGCAAAGAAACATTGGACTGAAACTGCATTTTAGACCAAGCGGACCTAACATACATTTATAAAAATTTCATCCAAGAGCTACAGAACACACATTCTTCTTATCGAAACATAAAACTTTCTCCAGGATACGACATATGATAAGACAAAAAACAAGTCTCAAGAAATGTTTAAAAGTCAAAGTCGTATCAAGTCTTCTAGGACTACAGTGGAACAAAACTAGACATTCATAACAAAAAGAAATTTGGAAACTGTACAAATACATAGAAATTAAACAACATACTCTTGAATTTGGACTATTGGATCAATAAAGAAATTAAGGAGGAAATTCAAAAATTTCTTGGGCCAAATGAAAATGAGCATACCTCATACTGAAACATATGGCATATAGGAAAATGCAGTGCTAAGAGGGAAGTTTATAGCAATAAGCACTTTCATCAAAAAGGCAGAAGTATTTCAAATAAATAATCCAATCATGCATCTCAGGGAAAAGCAAGAAAAAATCAAAATCCAAATTAGGAAAAGGGAATAAAGATAAAAGTACAATTCAATGAAATAGGGACTAAAAAAATACAAAAGATAAACAAAATAAAGGGTTGGTTTTTTGAAAAGATGAACAAAATTGATCAACCATTTGCTGGATTAAAAAACAAAGAAGAACCAAATAAACAAAATCAGAGATAAAAAATGAGATATCACAGTGAATACCACAGGAATACAAGATTATCAGAGACTATCAGGAAGAACTGTACACTAACAAACTGGAAAACCCAGATGAAATGCAAAAATTCTTGGACACATACAACTTAGCAAGATCAAATTAGAAAAAAATGGAAAACCTGAGCAGACCAATAATGAGATCAAAGCAGTAATCAAGGGTCCCCCAATAAAGAAAAGACCACAATTGGATGACTTCAATACAGAATTCTACCAAACTTTCAAGAAAGAAACCAATTCCTCTCAAAATATGCCAATAAATTGAAGAAGAATGAATTCTGTTTAACTCATTTTATAATGCCAGCATTACTATGATACCGAAACCAGAAAATAACAATAAAAAAGAAAAAACTACACACCAATTTCTCTGACGAACATAGAAACAAAAATTCTCAAACAAAATACTAGCAAAGTATATTCAACAACACATCCAGAAAATAATACCCCACGATCAAGTGGGATTTAACTAAGTGATGCAAGGATGGTTTAACACATGAAAATGAATAAACATCAACAGAATGAAGAACAAAAGCCACATGATCATCTCAATAAGTGCAGAAAATGAATTTGATAAACTTCAACATCCCTTTATGACAAAAACTCTCAACAAACTAGGCATAGAAAGAACGCACCTCAACATAATAAAGGACGTATATGACAAATCCACAGGTAACATCATACTGAATGGGGAAAAGCTGAAATTCTTTAAGAACTGGAACAATACAAGGATGCCACATTTGCTAAGCAAAGTTTTAGAATGTTATAAAATATTTATACTGTAATTCAACATAGTACTGGAAGTCTTAGCAAGAACAATCAGGCAAGAGAAATAAATAAACAGCAACCAAATTGGGAAACAAGAAGTCCAACTATCCCTGTTTACAGATTATATGATCTTATATCTAGAAAGCCTATGGACTCAATCAAAAACTTCTTTGATCTGAAAAATAAATCCAGTAAAGTTTCAGGACACAAAATCAGTAGACAAAAAAAATCAGTATATAAAAATCCATAGATACAAAATTAGTGACAAAAAAAATCAGTAGCTACAAAAATCAGGATACGAAAGTCAGTAGAATTTCTATTCCCTAATAATAAAGTAGCCAAGAAAGAAATAAAGAGGGCAGTCCAATTTACCATAGCTAAAAAAGTAAAATACCTAGGAATAAATGTAAGCAAGGAGGTGAAAAATCTCTACAAGGAAAACTACAAAATGATAATAAAATAAATTGAAGAGGACACAAAAAATGAAAAGACACCCCATGCACACATATTGAAATCATTTAGATCATTAAAATTATTATACTGCCCAAAGCAATCAACAGATTCAATGCAATCCCTACCATGATACCAGAGTCATTTTTCACATAATTAGAAAAAATGAATCCTAAAATTTGCATGGAACAAATGTGGAGCCCAAATAGCGAAAGCAATCCTGGGAAAAAAAGAACCAAGCTGGAGGTACCACACTACCTAACTTCAAAATATATTACAAGGCTGTAGTGACCAAAGAGTATGGTACTGATATAGAAAAAGGCACATAGGACAATGGGACATAAAAGAGGACCCAGAGATCGATATGCATATTTAAAGTCAACTGATTTTCAATATAGGTGCTAAGTACATACATTTGGGAAATGATAGTCTCTTTAATAAATGGTGCTTGTAAAATCAAATATTCATATGCAAAAGAACGATTTCTCACCATATACAAAGGCTTGAAGGTAAGATTCAAATCTATAAAACTACTGGAAGGAAACCTAGAGAAAAATCTTCATGACCTTAGCCTAGGCAAAGATTTTATGCTTAAGACCTCAAAGGCACAGACAACAAAACAAAAACAGACAAGTGAAATTATATTAAACTAAAAAGCTTCTGTACAACAAAGGAAGCAATCAAGAGAATGAAGACACAACCTGTTGGATGGAAGAAAATATTTGCAAACTATTCATTTGATAAGGGACTAATATCCAGAATATACAAGGGACTCTAATAACTCAATAGCTAAAAAACAATCTTATTAAAAATTGGGCAAAGGATCTAGGCATTTCTCAAAAAAAGACATACATATGACTGACAGGTCTATGAAAAAATGCTCAACATTCCTACCTAACAAAGAAATGCAAAACAAAACCATGATGAGATATCATCACACCCCAGTTGAAATGGCTCTTATCCAAAAGACAAAATATAACAAATGTTAGTGAGGATGCAGAGAAATGGGAACTCATATAGTTTTGGTGAGAATATAATGCTGTAGAGCCACTATGGAAAACAGTATGGAAATTTGTCAAAAAAAACTAATAGCAGCACTCCCACGTAATCCAGCAATCCTACTACTGAATATTTATCCAAAAGAAAAGAAATCACTATATCAAATATAGGAATGCCTGCACTACCATGTTTATCACAGCAGTATTCACAATAGCAAACATATGGAATTAACCAAAGTGTCAGTCAATGGAGCAGTGGATAAAAAATGTGGTATATATACACAATGGTATATTATTCAGCCATAAAAAAGAATGAAATCATTTCATTTGCAGCAACATGGATGGAAATGGGGATCATTATGTTAAATGAGATAAGCCAGGCACAAAAATACAAAATCACATTCTCATTCATATGTGACAGCTAAAAACATTTATCTCACAGAATAGAATGACAGATGCCAGAGGCTGGGAATAGTATGGATGGGAGGGGTGATTAAAAAAGGTTTATTAATGGGTACAAATATACAGTTAGATACAAGAAATAATTTCCAATGTTTGATAGGAAAGTGGGATGACTAAGTTAGCAACAGTGTATTGTATATTTCAGAGGCTAGAAGGTGGGATTTGAAATGTTCCTAACACAGAGAAGCGATAAGTCCTCCAGATGCTGGATATCCCAAATTCCCTGACTTGATCATTACACATTCTATGCATGCAACAAATACATGTACCCCATAAGTATGCAAAATATTATGTCTCAATAAGAAAAGATACACATTTGTTTAAATGTGCTTTTTAAGCAAGTTTACTGTACCACAGAATGTATAAGTAATCATTTTCACTTACTTTATTTTTTTGCTAACAATTTAAGGGCATGAGGTTGCAAAAGCTGTCACACCTTGAAATCTTTTGACAGCTTGCATAGATTCTTCTTGGTAAGCTGGATAATGACAGCTGAATATTAATATTCATTTATCTTGGATAATTATGAAATTGTCTAGTCTGGACTAGTGAATTGCTGGAGCTATTCTATGAGCCACTTGTGTTATAATCGTGCTCTTAAATCCATTCTAGGGGTAATACAAAGGTAAGTTAATTGTTCCAATTCCTGCCCACCCTCTAGAAGCCTCTAGTTAAAAGCTAAGCAAATGTTCAGAACGTGATAAAATATTTATACTATAACTGGTTAAGTACAACAGAGGCTATATCACAGTAAGCTACAATATTGAAAACAGAAATTCACTCTTAAAAATTTACTAGTAAAAATAAATTTAGTTATTACACCTATTAATAACAGATGATTTTACAATTTTTAAAACCATATACTTTAAAACTAGAGGCACATGTCATTAGAGAGTGTGGTTATATCTAGAGACTGAATGTAATATTAACAAAACAATAATGGGGGAGGGGACAAGATGTTCAACTAGATGCAACCGAGAAGCACTACTCCCATGGAGACAGACCTGATTACGAAGTAAACCACCATAATGTGGGAAGATCTTTGGAGAGAAATATCTGAGGGTGGATAGAAAGGTTACACTGGCGCCTAGGCTGAAGAGGGAGGAAGCTGGAAACCCTGCATAGGATACATGAATGCTAGAGCTACTTTCAGACCCTGGAGAGCTCCTGAAAAGAGGGTGAATGAAGGAACGAAAGGACAGCTCACTCTTGCCATTGACCTATGGGATCCTAGATACAGGGGACCACGCATTCCTGACAGACATGTGAGCTGGTGTGGGGAACCTTCCCATGGAACAAGTAGCGATATGCCTTTAAACGGCTTAAAGGCCAGGAGTTTTTGTGCACTGGGCAGCTCCAGTGGAGAGCAGTAATAGATGGCCATCTCCCAGCACTCCCCATTTTTCTTTGGGAGGCACAGGCCTTAGCTGACCTCTGAGCCAGAAGAGAGTGGAGCCCGCTTCTCCATGGGACTGACGCATGTCTATTCTGCACAGCACAGCCTCTGCAGCCCAGCCTCAGTGCATTGCTCCACCTGAGTATTTTCCTGGTGACCTGGGAAAACATTGAATCCCTCAGTGCGGCCAGAACCCAACTCCAAGCTGTGGGACATCCTAGTGCCTCAGGGCTGTGGCATGCAGCTCTGGAGTAGGTAGCCAAGATCTACGGCCAGCACTCAAGCAGGGAAGGAGCCCCCAACCTCAGAGCACTGAGAAGGGCAAGATGGGTGGGTCCCTGAGTCAGGGCAGGAGTAGGGTGTGCCTTCCTCTGCCTGGCTGGTCCAGAAAGGATGTGGCCACTGTGTCTGCCTGAGGTGGCCCTTTGGCCCACAATATCTAACAAAAGAAAGCCAGGTGTGGCAGTGGTGATTGAAGGGAGCTCCGAGAAAGCCGAAGAGCAAATCTGGTGAGGGTGCCGTCTCTCCACTCCCAAAGCAGAGCATGCCTGCAAATGACAAAAAGTACAAAGGAGTCATGTGGCTATTAGCCTAACTACTGGCCATCGCTCCCTAGCACCATCTACTGGATAAAAGTCAAAACTACAACGCCAAATAGTCTGCCTATATATACACCTGTGAAACCAAGCACAATAATTCACCCGTACATAAGGATCCTGTACAGAGCCCTAGCCTTCTGAGTGTCAAGAATGAAAGCCAACTGACTATACTCAACTTACACCACAGTTAAAGGAATACCAAGCTTCTCAGATGAGAAATAAGCACAAAAGTCTGGCAATTAAAAAAGCCAGAGTGTCCCTTACCTTCAAAAGCCACAGTGTGCCTTACCCACTAGCTCCCCAGACTGGTTCTTAACCAGTCTGAAGTGACTGAAATGACAGACATAGAATTCAGCATCTTGATGGTAAGGAAGTGTACTGAGATTCAGGAGAAAGTTGAAACCCTATCCAAGGAATCCAAGAAATCTAGTAAAATGATCCAAGAGCTGAAGGATAAAATAGACATTTTAAGAAAGACCTGAACTAAACTTCGAAAGCTAAAAAAAATCACAAGAATTTCATATTACGATCTGAAGCATTAACAGCAGAATAGGCCAAGCTGAGGAAAGAATTTCAGAGCTCAAAGACAAGTTCCTTGAATCAATTCAGTCAGACAAAAAATAAAGAGAAAAAGAATTAAGAAAATTGAACAAAACCTCTTAGAAATATGGGAATATGTAGAAAAAACAAATATACAGTTCATCAGCATTCCTGAGAGGAGACAGCATAAGCAACTTAAAAAATATATTGGAGGACATCATCCATGAAAATTTCCCTAATCTCTCTAAGGATGTTGACATGCAAATCCAAGAAATACATAAAACTATGGCTAGATACTATATAAGACGACCATTCCTAAAACACACAGTCATCAGAGTCACCAAGGTCAATGCAAAATTAAAAAAAAAAAAACTTAAAGGCAGCTAGAAAGAAGGGTCAAGTCACATATAGAAGGAACACCATCAAGCTAAAAGTAGACCTTTCCGTAGAAAACTTATAAGCCACAAGAGATTGAGGGCCTATTTTTAGCATCCTTAAGGGAAAGAAATTATAACCAAGTATTTCATATTTCACCAAACCAAACTTCATAAACAGAAAAGAAATAAAATCCTTTTCAGATAAGCAAATGATAATGGGGTTCATTTCAACTAGACAAGTCTTATTAGAGGTTGTTAAGTTAGTGCTAAACAGGGAATCAAAACAACACCTGCTAACACAAAACACACATAAGTATACAGCACACAGGTTCTATAAAGCAACTATGCAATCAAGTCTACATAACAACCATCACAAAATCAAAATCTCACATGTCAATATCAACCCTGAATGTAAATGGGCTACATTTCCCCACTTAAAAGATACAGAGTTGCACGCTGGATAAAAGAGAAGACTCAACCATCTATTGTCTTCAAGAGATCCATCTCACATGTAACAGCACAGCCAGGCTCAAAATAATGTGTTGGATAAAGATATGTCATGAAAACAGAAAAAAAATGAGCAGGAGATGCTATTTTTATATCGGATAAAACAGACTTTAAAGCAACAAAAATTAAGAAAGACAATGGCGGGCAAAATATATTGATAAAGGGTACGATCCAACAAGAACACTTTACTAAATATATGTAGATCAAACATTGGAGTACTCAGATTTGTAAAACAAGTTCTTCTTGGCCTACAAAAAGACTTAGACAATCACACAGTAATAGTAGGCGGTTTCAACACCCCACTGACAGTGTTAGACAGATCATTGAGGCAGAAAACTAACAAAGAAACTTGACACTTGACCAGTTGGACCTAAGAGACATTACAAGTCACTCCCTCCAGCAACCACAGAATATACATTCTTCTCACCTGCACACAGAACATATTCAAAGGTTGCACAGAACATACTCAAAGGTTGACCACATGCTCAGACATAAAGCAAGTCTTAATAAATTTTTTAAGAAAAATTGAAATCACACAAAGCACACTCTCAGTCCATAGTGCAATACAAACAAATGAATATCAAGATCTCTCAAAACTACACAAATACATGGAAATTAGACAAAGTGTTTCTTAATAACTCCTGGGTTAACATCAAACTTAAGGCAAAAATTTAAAAAATCCTTAAAATTAATGAAAATAGGAACACAACTTACCAAAATCTCTGGAATGAAGCTAAACCAGTGTTAAGAGGAAAGTTTATGGCCCTAAATCCCTTCAAGAAGTTAGATCTCAAATTAACAACCTAACTTTGCAACTAAAGGAACTAGGGAAAAAAAGAAACAAATCAACCCCAAAGCTAGCAGAAGAAAATAAATAACTAAAATTAGAAAAGAATTAAATAAAATTGAGCTGAAAATATCCATATAAAAGATTATGAAATGAAGGGATTGTTTCTTTACAAAGACAAATAAGATTGGAAAACCGTTATCTAGATTAACACAGAAAAAAATTCAAATAATTTCAATCAGAAATGACAATAATGACATTACAACTGATCCCACAGAAATATAAGATGCTCCAAGATTCCTAGGAATGACTCCATGCACACAAATTAGAAAATCTAGAGGAAATAGATAAATTCCTGCAAACATACAATCTCCCATGATTGAATCAGGAAGACTTTGAAACCCAGAATACACCAATATCAAACTCTGAAGTTTTATCGGTAATAACAAACCTACCAACCAAAAAAAGTCCCGCATCAGATGGATCCACTGCTGAATTCTACCAGAGGTAGAAAGAAAAACTGGTACCAATTATCATGAAACTATTGCAAAAAACCAAGGAGTAGGGTTTCCTCCGTAACTCAGCCTGTGAAACGAGCATTACCCTAATACAAAAATCTGGCAGAGACACAATGAAGAAAAAAAATTAGGGCCGCTAATTCTCATGAAGATAGATGCAAAAGTTCACGAGAAAATACTAGTAAATCTAATCCAGCAGCACATCCAAAAGTTAATTTACCAGAGTACAAGTAGGCTTTATTCCTGAGATGCAAGGTTGACTCAACATACATAAATCAATGAATGTGATAAAACATGTGAAGAGAATTAAAATAAAAAACATATAATCATCTCAATACACACAGAAAAAGTTTTCCATAAAATCTAACATTCTTCATGATAAAAACCTTCAACAAACCAGGTATTGAAGGAATATCCCTCAAAATAATAAGAGCCATCTGTGACAAACCCACAGCCAACAAAATATTGAATGGGCAAAAGCTAGAACCATTCCCCTTGAGAACTGGAACAAGACAAACATGCCCACAACCACACTCCTATTTAACATAATACTGGAAGTGCTAGCAAGAGCCACCAGGCGAAAAAAAAAAAGCATTCAAGTAGGAAAAGAACAAGTCAAATTATCTCTCTGTTGACGATATGATTTTATACTTAGAAAACCTTAAAGACTGTTATAAAAGACAACTAGAATTGACAAACAGTTTTAGTAAGGTTTCAGGATACAAAATCCAGGTACAAAATTTAGTAGCATTTCTATACACCAATAACATGCAGACTGAGAATCGAATCAAGAACACAATCCCATTTACAAATCCCAGAAAGAAAGTAAAATACCTAGGAATGCAGCTCACCAAGAAGGTGAAAGATATCTGTAAGGAGAACTACAAAAAAAAGCTGCTGCAAGGAATCAGAGATGACACAAATATATGGAAAAAATTCCATGCTAATGAATTAGAAAAATCAATATCATTAAAATGGCCATATCACCCAAAGCAATTAACAGTCAGTGCTATTCCTGTGAAACTCTGAGCATCATTCTTCAAAGAATGAGAAAAAAACATTCTAACTTTCACATGGAACCAAAACAAGCCGAAATAGCCAAGGGCAAATCTAAGAAAAAGAACAAAGCTGGAGACATTACACTACGTGACTTCAAACAATGCTATAAGGCTACAGGAACCAAAACAACAAAGTACTGGTACAAAAACAGACACACAGACCAATGAAATAGAATAGAAAACTCAGAAATAAAGCCACACACTTATAATCACTTGATCTTTAACAAGACCAAGAAAAACAAAAAATAGGAAAAGTACTCCCTATTCAATAAATGGTGTTGAGGTAACTGGCTAGTCATTTGCAAAATAATGAAATTAGACCCTTATCTTTCACCATATATAAAAATTAACTCAAGATGTATTAAAGATTTAAATATAAGACTGAAAACCACAAAAATCTTACAGGAAAACTTAGGAAATACCCTTCTCCACATTAGCTTTGGTGAGGAATTTTTGGCTAAGTTCCCAAAAGCAATTACAGAAAAAAAAAAAAAAAAAAAAAACTTGACAAGTGGGACCTAATTAAACTAAATAGATTCTACACAGTGAAGTTAACTATCAACAGAATAAACAGACAACCCACAGAATGGAAAAAAATATTCACAAACTGTGCATACTACAAAGGCCTGATATCTAGAATCTAAAAAACTTAAACAAATCAACAAACAAGAAACAACCCCAATACAAAATGGGCAAAGACACGAAAAGGAGGCATATAAGCAGCCAACAAAAACATGAAAAAATGCTCATCAATAATCATCAGAGAAATGCAAATCAAAACCACAGTGAGATATGATCTCACATAGCTCAGAACGGCTGTTATTAAAAAGTCAAAAATAACAAATACTGGCAAGGTTGCACAGAAAAGAGAATGCATATACACTGTTGGTGGAAATGTAAACTGGTTCAGCCACTGTAGAAAGCCCTTTGGAGAGTTCTCAAAGAACCAAGAGTTGAACTACCATTTGACCCAGCAGTTACATTATGGGTTATATACCCAAAGGAAAATAAATTGCTCTACCGAAAAGACATATGCTCTCATGTTTATCGCAGCAATATTCACAGTAGTAAAGACGTAGAATCCACCTAAATGTCTATCAACAGTGGACTAGATAAAGAAAATGTCACACATATACACCATGGAATACTATGGAGCCATAAAAGGGAATAAAATCATGTCCTTTGCAGTAACATGAATGAAGCTGGAGGCCATAATCTTAAGTTAATTAATGTAGAAACATAAAACCAAATACCACATGTTCTTACTTATAAGTGGGAGCTAAACTTTGAGCATGCATGGACATAAACATGGGAACGATAGACACTTTGAGCAACTAGAGGGGGGAGAGGGGGTCAAAGATTGAAAAACTGCATGTTTAGTATTGTGCTTACTAACTTGGTGCAATATACCCATGTAACAAACCTGTGCATGTACATCCTATATCTAAAATGAAAGCTGAAATTTAACAGAAATGACAGCAACTACAAGTAAATGTAGCCAGACATATGATCTTGATGACTTTTAACATTTTTAGTACTTATTACTGGATATAACCATGGAAATTCCATGAAATGCACATTAATATAAAATGACAATATACTTAAGCTGAGTTTTTTCAGTTTTACTTACAGAGTAAACTATACATATTACACATTATTTTGGAAATTGTTTATAAAGTTCTGGACTAGGTAAATATTTTTCTAGTTTCTATTTCAATTACCAATTATGAAATAACATTTCAAAATTTATGTGAAGTGTTACAAAATTACCTAGGAATAGTCTTTTCTCTCTTTGGGTGAGAGAGAGTAATCATTCTTAAATATTCTTGTTGATTCTAAACATTTGCTAGGGTGTGTCTGCCTTCCCAAAAGTTTTTCACCCCGTATTGGTGGTGGCATTATTATAAAGGTAGATTAGGAAGGCCAGGATTAAGAAGAATGCTACCTTTTTATTTTATATATACTACACGTTAATTTTATATATTGTTCAAGTTTTCACAATGATCACAAATTAATTTCATTTTTAAAATTCAAGAATTTTTTTTATATTTAATTTTTGAGGGTACATACTAGGTATATATATTATGGGGCACATGAGATGTTTTGATACAGGCATGCAACGTGAAATAAGCACATCATGGAGAATGGGATATCCCATCTCCTCGAGCATTTATCCTTTGTATTACAAACAGTTCAATTACACTCTTTTAGTTATTTTAAAATATACAATTAATATATTACGGGCTACAGTCACCCTGTTGTGCTATCAAGTAGTATGTCTTGTTCATTATTTCTGACTCTTTTTGTAGCCATTAACTATCCTTATCTCCCACCATGCCCTCCACTACACTTCCCAGCCTCTGGTAACCATCCTTCTACTCTCTAGGACCATGAGTTCAATTGTTTTGATTTTTAGATCCCACAAATAAGTGAGAACATGTGATATTTGTCTTTCTGTGTCTGGCTTATTTCACTTGACATAATGAACTCCAGTTCTATTCATGTTCTTGCAAATGACTGAATCTTATACTTTTTATAGCTGACTAGTACTCCATTGTGTGTACGTACTACATTTTCTTTATCCATTCATCTGTTGATGGACACTTAGGTTGCTTCCAAATTTTGGCTATTGTAAACTGCTGCAACAAACATGGGAGTGCAGATATCTTTTAGATATACTGATTTCCCTTCTTTTGAGTACATTCCCAGCAGTGGGATTGCTGGATCATATGGTACCTATATTTTTAGTTTTCTAACAGTCCTCCAAACTGTTCTCCATAGTGTTTGTACTAATTTACATTTCCACCAACAGTGTGCAATGGTTCCCCTTTTTCCACATCCTCGCCAGAATTTGTTATTACCTATCTTTTGGATACAAGCCACTTTAACTGAGGTAAGATAATGTCTCATGGTAGTTTTGATTTGCATTTCTCTGAGGATCAGTGATGTTGAGCACCTTTTCATATGTCTGTTTGCCATTTGTATGTCTTCTGAAAAATATCTATTCAAATCTTTTGCCCATTTTTCATTGGATTATTAGATTTTTTTCTATAAAGTTGTTTGAGCTCCTTATATGTTCTGGTTATTAATCCATTGTCAGATGGGCAATTTGCAAATATTTGCTCCTTCTATGGGTTGTCTTTTCATTTTCTTGTTTTCTTTGTTGTGCAGAAGATTTTTAACTTGACTTGATCCCAGTTGTTCATTTTTTGCTTTGATTGTCTGTGCTCGTGTGGTATTATGCAAGAAATTTTTGCCCAGCCCAATGTCCTAAAGGTTGTTTCCTGTGTTTTACTGTAGTAGTTTAATAGTCTGAGGTTATAGACTAAATGTTTAAGGCCATTTTGTTTTGATTTTTGTATATGGCAAAAGATAGGAGTCTAGTTTTATTCTTCTGCATATGAAAATCCAGTTTTCCCAGCACCATTTATTGAAGAGACTGTCTTTTTCCCCAGTGTATGTTTTTGGCACCTTTATGGGAATGAGTTTACTGTAGGTGTGTGGATTGGATTTGTTTCTGGGTTATCTATTTTATTCCATTGCTCTACATGTCTGTTGCTTATGCCAGATCATGCTGTTTTGGTTACTATAGCTCTGTAGTATAATTTGAAGGCAGATGATGTAATTCCTCCAGTTTTGTTATTTTTGCCTAGAATAGCTTTGGCTATTCTGGGTCTTTGTGGGTCTATATAAATGTTATGATAGTTATTTTCTCTGTGGAGAATGACCCTGGTGTTTAGATAGTGATTGTACTGAATCTGTAGATTGCTTTGGTGAGTATGGAAATTTTAACATTATTGATTATTTCAGTCCATGAACATGGAATACTTCTCCATTTTGTGGTGCCCTTTTCAATTTCTTTCATCAGTGTTTTATAGTTTTCATTATAGAGATCTTTAACTTCTTTGGTTAATTCCTACGTATTTATTGTGGCTATTGTAAATGGGATTCCTTTTTAATTTCTTATTCAGATTGTTCACTGTTGACATATAGAAATGCCACTGATTTTTGTATGTTGATTTTGTATCCTGTAACTTCACTGAATTTATCAGTTCTAAATGTTTTGTGTGTAGTCTTTAAATTTTTCCAAATATAAGATCATATCATTTGCAAAGAAGGATAATTTGACATCTTCCTTTCTTATATTCATGCCCTTTATTTTTTCTCTTTTCTCATTGCTCTTCCTAGAACTTCCAGTAGTATATTGAATAACTGTGGTGAAAGTGGGCCTCCTTGTTGTTTTCAAGATCTCTGAGAAAGGGCTGTCATTTCTTCCCGTTCAATATGATACTGAGTGTCATATATGCCTTTTATTATGTTGAGGTATGTTTCTTCTATCCCTGGTTTTCTGATGGCTGTTTTTTTTATCATGAAGCAATGTTGAATTTTATCAAGTGCTTTTTTAGCATTAATTGGCATAATCATAAAGTCTTTACTTTTCATTCTGTTGGTGTGATGTATCACATTGATTTGCATATGTTGAACCATGCTTGCATACCAGAAATAAATCTCACGTGATCAGGATGAACGATATTTCTAATATTTGGTTGAATTCTCTTTGCTAGTGTTTTGTTGAGGATGTTTACATCGATATTCATCAGAGATATTGACTTGCAGTTTTCTTTTCTTTTTTTTTTTTTGAGGTGTCTTTATCTGGTTTTGATATCAGTATAATACTGACTACATAAAATGAGTTTGGAAGTATTTTCTCTTCCTCTATTTATTGGAATAGTTTAAGTAGGATTGGTATTAGGTCTTTATTAAATGTTTGCTAGAACTGAGCAGAGAAACCATTGGGTCCTAGTTTGTTTTTTTTTTATTGGGAGGCTTTTTAATTACAGCTTTGATCCCATTACTTGTTATTGGTCTGTTCGGGTTTTGGATATCTTTGTGGTTCAATCTTTGTAGGTTGTATGTGTGTAAGAATTTGTACATTTCTGCTATATTTTTCAATTTATTTGCATGTGGTTGTTCATTGTAGCCACTAGTGATCTTTTGAATTTCTGCAGTATGAGTTGTACTGTCTTCTTTTTCATTTCTGATTTATTTATTTGTATCTTCTCTTTTTGTCTTTGTTAGTGTCGCTAAAGGTTTGTCAATGTTGCTTAAGTTTTCAAAAAATAAAAACAACTCTTTGTTTCATTGATGTATTGTTTTCTTCATTTCAATTTCGTTTTTGGTTTCATCTTTATTATTTATTTTCTTCTACTAATTTGGAGTCTGGATTTTTCTTGCTTTTCTAGTTCTTTAAGATGCATTATTAGATTGTGTATTTGATGATTTTTCCCTTTTTTGAAATGGGCAATTATAGCCATAAACTTTCCTCTTAGTACTGCTTTTCTGTATCCCATAGGTTTTGGTATGTTTTGTTTCTATTATTTGTTTCAAAAAAATTTTAAAGTTTCTTCTTAATTTCTTTATTGACCCACTGGTTATTCAGAAGCATATTGTTTATTTTCTTTGTATTTGCATAATTTACAAAATTCCTCTTGCTATTGATTTCTAGTTTTATTCATTTGTGGTCAGAGATGATGCTTGATATTATTTCATTTTTTTGAATGTTTTAAGGTGTCTTTTGTGATTACACATATGGTCTATCCTTGAAAATGATCCATGTGCTGAGGAAAAGAATATATTCTTCAGCTCTGGGATGAAATGTTCTGTAAATATCTATTAGATCCATTTGGTGTATAGCGCAGATCAGGTCTAATGTTTCTTTGTTGATTTTCTGTCTGAAAGTCCTGTCCAATGCTGAAAGTGGGGTGTTGAAGTCTCTGGCTATTATTGTATTGGGACCTATCTCTCTCTTTAGCTCTAATAATATTTCAGATCTATATGGGTGTTCCAGGTTTGATTTTATATATATATATATAAAAAATCAAATTTGATCATATGTATAATTTGATTATATATATATAAAATTGTTACATCCTCTTGCTAAATTGACAGCTTTATTATTATATAGTGACCTTCTTTGTTTCTTCTTACAGTTTTTTCTTGAAATCTACTTTGTCTGATATAAGTATAGCAACTCCTACTCTACATCTTTTCCCATCTCTTTATTTTCAGTCTATATATGTCTTTATAGGTGAAGTGTGTTTCTTGTAGACAACAGATTAATGAAATGCATCTTGATTTTTCATCCATTCAGTCATCTATGTCTTTTTGTTGGAGAGTTTAGTCCATTTACATTCAGTGTTATTATCAATAAGTAAGGACTTACTTCTGCCATTCTGTTATTTGTTTTCTGTTTGTTTTGTGGTCTTCTCTTCCTTTCTTCCTTTCATTCCTTTCTTCCTCTAGAGAAAGTGATTTTGTCCAGTAAGATGATTTAGTTTCTTGCTTTTTATTTTTTGTGTATCTGTTGTATGCTTTTCTGTTTGAGGTTATCATGAGGCTTGCAAGTACTATCTTGTAACCCATTATTTTAACCTTATAACAATGTAACACTATTTGCATAAACAAACAAACAAAAGAAAACTAATATATATTCTACACCTTAAGTTTGTTCTCTTGCTTTTTAACTTTTTGTTTCTAATTGTACTTTATTGTACTGTCTATGTCTTAAAAAGGTTTTGTAGTTATTATTTTTGATCGGTTTATCATGTAGTCTTTCTACTTAGGATAAGGGTAGTTTATACTCCACAGTTATGGTGTTATAACATTCTGTGTTTTTCTGTGTACTTACTATTACCTGTGAGTGATTAAAGTGATTACTTATTGCTCATTTACATTATTTTATTTCTGATTGAAGTACTGCCTTTAACATTTCTTACAGAAACAGGTCTGGTGTTAATGAAAACCTCAGATTTTGTTTATCTGGGAATGTCTTTATTTCTTTATGTTTGGAGGGAATTTTCGCTGGATATACTATGCTAGGTCAAAAGTGATTTGTTTTTCTTCAGCACTTTAAATGTGTCATGCCACTATCTCCTGGCCTGTAAGGTTTCCACTGAAAAGTCTGCTGCCAGATGCATTGGAGCTTCATTGTTGTTATTTGTTTCTTTTTTCTTGCTGCTCTTAGGATCTTTTCTTTATCATCTATGTTTGGGAATTTGATTAGTAAATGCCTTGAGGTAGTCTTCTTTGGGTTATATCTAGTTGATGATTTATAATCCTTTTGTACTTGGATATTGATATCATTCTCTAGGTTCAAGAAGTATTCTGATATTATCCCTTTGAATAACCCTTATATCTCTATGTCTTTATCTACCCTCTCTTTAAGGCCAATAACTCTTAGATTTGCCCTTTTGAGTCTATTTTCTAGATCCTCTATTTGTGCTTCATTGTTTCTGATTTTTTTTCCTTTTGTCCCTCTGACTGTGTATTATTAAATAACATGTCTTCAAGCTCACTAATTCTTTGTTCTGCTTGATCCATTCTGTTGTTAGAGAACTCTGACGCATTCTTTGGTATATCAATTGCATTTTCAGCTCTGGAATTTCTGCTTGATTCGTTTTAATTATTTCAATATCTTTGTTAAATTTATCTGATAGGATTCTGAATTTCTTCTCTGTATTAGCTTGAATTTCTTTTTCCTCAACACAGCTACTTTCCATTCTCTGTCTGAAAGGTAACATATCTCTGCTTCTCCAGGATTAGTCCCTTGTGTCTTATTTTGTTCATTTGGTGAGTTCATGTTTTCCTGGATTGTGTTCATGCTAGTACATATTCTTTGGTATCTGCATATTGAAGAGTTAGGTATTTATTAGAGTCTTCACTGTCTGTTCTTAGTTGTGTCCATCCTTTTTGGGAAGGTGTTCCAGATATTTGAAAAGACTTGGGTGTTGTAATCTAAGCTCTATCTGCTTTGGGGGCACCTCAAGACCAATAACGCTGTGATTCTTGCAGTTCCAGAGTTGTACTGCCTTCATGGTCTTGACAATGTCTGGGATAATTCTCTGGATTACCAGACAGAGACTTATTATCTTCCCTTACATTTTCCCAAACAAACGAGGTCAGTCTTTCTCTTTCTGAGTACCTAAATCTGGGAGTGTAGTGACACAAACACTACTGTGGCCACCATCACTATGACTTCATTGGGTCAGACCTGAAGCTAGCACAACATGTGGTCTCTCCCAAGGTCTGCTGTAACCACTCCCTGGCTACTGTCTATGTTCGCACTAGGCCCTGGGGCTCTACAATCAGCTGGTGGCAAAACAAGCCAACCCCGTGTCCTTCCCTTCAGGGCAGGGAGGTTTTCCAGGCCCCAGGTGGGTCCAGAGGTGCCATCCAGGAGTCTGGGAATAGAGTCAATAACTTTAGTCAATAACTTTACCTGTTGTTCTATTGTACTGTGGCAATAGTGCAAAAGAAATACAAGATGCAATCCTTCCCACTTTTCCCTACCCTTGCCAAAGGCAAAAGAGCCTCATCCTCTCATCCTGTAGCCCCCAACACCACAGGCCATGGAAGTACTGCCAGACTACTGCCAACATTCCCTTAGGGCCCAAGTGCTGTTAAGTCAGTTTGTGGTAAATGCTGCCTGGTCTGAGACTCAACTTTCAGGGAAGTGGGCTCCCCTCTGGCTCAGGGAAAGTCCAGAAATTTCATCCAAGAGTCAAGTCCTAGAATCAGAGACCTCAAGGGCCCTCTTTGTGCTCCACCCAATTGTGGCCATGCTGGTACCTAAGATGCTAGACAAATTTCTCTTACTTTTTCCTTTGCTTTTCTCAAGCAGAAGGAGCTTCACCTTGTAGTCCCCACAGCTAGTCATGTGCTGAGTCTCACCTGAAGCCAGAAAGTCTCAGAGGCTCACCCAAGACCCTTGGCGTAGTACCTGGATATTGCTGCTAGCTATTCACGGCCTAAGGGCTCTTCAGTTAGTAGGTCATGGATGCTTCTAGCACAAGGTCCTTTTCTTCAAGGCAACAGTTCCCTTCTGGCACAGGCCGTGTCTACAAATGTCTGGGAGCTAGGGCCTAGCAGGTGATCTCCAGTTGTTAAATTAGTGTCTTTTTAGGGGGATGATCAGTCGAGCCTTCTATTCTGCCATCTTGTTCTGTCTTCTAAGCGCAAAAATGGTTTTTCTTCTTTAAGAAAAAGTTTGAAGTGATTCAAATACACTTTTCAATTTGTATTTTTAAATACCTGAATTCTTTAATCACCATTTTCAATGTGTCAAGACTCTGAACTAAATGTCTGCCTACCCACATTCCCTAACAGATTCTTGTGTTTCCAAACATGGATAGAAGCCTATTTGGGGCAACGTTTCCTATCAAAAGTGCTCCTCTTCAAAATAGCTCTGTTTTTCATTCTTTCAAACATGAGTAAGTTAGGCACATCCTGTTTGCTAAGTCATGGCTTTTCCCTAAACTAGGTCTTATTCTTTGGAAAATACCTATGTGTTTTGTTGTTTTGTTTTAATCTATTCCCAAAACATCAGCTTTTATGAATTAACACACAAGTTATTAAAAATGACATATTTTAATGCAAAGAAAATATTTCTATATTTAGACAATTTAATCACATGGATTATCTTAACACTATCAGTTTAAAACTATTGAGTATTTTATATACATTTTCAAAGTAATTATAATTTCTTAGCACCTGGGGAGATTTAGGGGTAGCGATGGCGATGGCAGGATAATTTTCTGCTATATAAACATTTTATTAATTTAAACTGCCTTGTCTCTCACCTGCTGTAAATCAAGTTCTGAATTTTTGTGATCATAATTGTTCTATACACATTGCAGAAGCTTTCCCATTCACAGATAAGAACACAGCTAAATCATACCTATGGTAAACCTTTGGGAGTTTACATTTTACAAGAACAATTCTCTTTTTTAGTTCTTTGTTGTGCTTTAGATCTATAAGATTAAAGTGTTTTTTAAAACTGTAAGAACAGAAAAGAGCTTACACAATGCAATGAGATTAAATGAAAGAATTTAAAATGCAAAACTCTAGCAGGTTTCAAACTTATATTACAGAATCCTTGGTCAAACATCAGTTTTAGTGAAAGCAAATGTAAACTTGCTGTGTGCTTATGTACCACATGCCTAGCAGATACTCAATAATGTGAAGTGGCCAGCTGACAAAATGATCCTATATAGTGAAAGGTTTACCACTGATTTTTCTTTTTAATTAAGGCTATGCAAAAAGTTATTTTAATCATGTCTTAAAGTTGCATATAAAATATATATATGGGTAACCTGATGACTGTACATGATGCCAAAAAAATACTTAATATTTTAAAATGTAACAGCACTTTCTGATGTTGGCTTAAGATTGTGTGAGCTATGCAAGGAAAATTATGCAAATTTTCCTTAGTGCTGAACTATCTAGTTTATTACTATGACTACCCTCTTTTTCTATAATTCTTTGACTCCCACTTCTTTCTGTCTCAACAGCTGTTGTTCTGTCTTATTATATCTGGCCATTCAAAGACATCTACAGATTTATTCTATTGTATCAACAATAGAATTCTTTCAAATTACATTTTCTTGTGGGTTTCCTATTTTGATTTATTTTTTAACCAAACTCTCCACAATTTTCTCGTCACTAAACAATGGAGACATAAAACTGGTGCCTAATCACTGTAGGAAGTTAACAGTAGATATGGTGAAAGTGGGCAGCCAACCAGGTGCCATATTGCAGGAGCTTGCAGCAGATTGCTGTTCAATTCTAGAACTTTGCTGCAGGGTACTAGGCCCCCACATTTAATTTCATTAACGAATAATTCTCCTCAGAGAGCACGTAGAAATAGGCAATAAGCATCAAATGTGAACCTGAGATACTTTGAATGGTGATATGATGATACCAGCAAGGCAGGAAATCAGAACTTTTCCACATGCTAGCTGTCATGTGAGTGACATCTGTGTTCCATGGGGGCTGTGACACCCTGTTTTAAATATACAGAAATGTATAATATCTAAAAGAACAAAACAATAGCCAGCACGAGATGCCCTTCACAAAGAAGCTGGAGCAAAATCCAAGCATGCTCAGCTACTGCTGCTCTTTCTAAAAGAGCAGTTTATTCTCTCAGGTACCTGTGATTCTCCTGTTAAGTTAGTCACCTCTAATAGCACCTGTATTTTTCTTCCCATTTAGGATACAGGTGGGTGTATGTGGGGTAGGTTTCAGAAGAAGGCTCATGTTTACTAGGTTCCTATGAATATCAACCTGATTTATTTTACGTGTGTTTTCTCATTGAATCTTTTTTAGCAATCCTATGAGGTAGCTAGTATTATGCACATTTTAACATAATGAAAATAAGCTTCAGAGAGAGATTAAGTCACCTTTTCACAACTAGGAAGAGACAGAACTGAGATTCAAATACAGGATTTTCTGGATTCCCACTGTTTTGCACTGAGGAGAAAATTTTCAACTTCTATTTGTTACCAATTGTAAGCCCTTACGATGTGCTCATCATAATAAAAATCTATGCTATTTCTGGCTTTAAATGTTTGTTGTTGGAGAATAGAAGTGTTGTACATATATGTTGAAATGATGGACCTTACACGTGATATTTTGTTTTGTTTTGTTTTTGACAAGTTTGCAATTATATACAGAGGCTTACCAACAATTCTTCTATTTTATATGAAAGATACTGCCTGCTAGGTTTAGAGTAAAATAACTTATTCAATTCTGTCCAAAGAGGATTAGTTAATTTTTCCAGGGAATTCCTTAAGAAGACTAGCTATCTTCATTCAATGCTTTTAAGCTTAGCTATGATAATAGGGGGTCTTGTTCCACTTCTGCTTATCAGTAGAAATTTTCTATTTATATGACGTTTCCCTAGCAGAGCATTGTGATTGACACTGCTTGTAAGACAAGTAAAATGTTAGCCGAGCAATGTCAGTTGAAACTGTAGAATTCACTGTTGATCTTTTTAAAATAAATAAACTGACAATGACAGCACTTTCTCACATATGGTATATTTGGAAAGGAGTGGGTCAGGGATTTGGATGCCAGAACTCCAGAGACTGAAAGCCAAAAGGTAACTCTTGCCCAGACCCCTATTCTCTAAAATTGAACGAAGTTCTTTTCAAGAATAAATTTCAAGTAGCTTTGTGATGGTAAGTGGTTTATCTTAGGCAGCGATGTCCAGAGAAACAGAACTCATAGATTGGAAGGAGATAAAGAATTGTCTCCCAGTATTGTGAAAGCCGAGGTCTCACAATCCTCAGTCGGCAAGCTGGAGACCAAGGAAAGATGATGTGTAGTATTTGTCTCAGTCCAAAGGCCTGAGAACGAGGAAAGCCAAGTCTAGTAAATTCCAGTCCCAAATCCAGCAGCTTCAAGACTCAAGAAGAACCGATGCTTCAGTCTGAGTCCAAAGGATAGAAAAAACCAGTGTCCCACCTCAACAATCAGGCAAGAGGAATTCCTTCATACTCAGGCTTTTTGTTCAGTTCCAGTCTTCAATTAAATAGATGAGGCCCATTCACATTAGGAAGGGCAATCTACTTAACTCAGTCTACTGATTTATATGTTAATCTAATTCGGAAACATCTTCACAGACACACCCAGAATAATGTTTGACCAAATGCTTGGGCACCCCTTAGCCCAGTCAAATTGACACGTTAAATTAACTACCACAAAGATACATTTCAGAAAGTCAAGGATCAGAAACTATTAGAATGTAAAAGATAACTCTCTTATTGAAGGGTGTTAATATAAGGAATATATTTTTACAACTCCTACAACTCAACACCAAAAACAAATAACCCATTTAAACAATGGGCAAAGGACTTGAATGGGAACTTCTCCAAAGAAGATATACAAGTAGCCAACAAGCATATAGAAAGATGCTCAACATCACTAATCAACAGGGAAATGCAAATCAAAGACTCAGTGAGATTTCACCTCACACCAATTAGGATATCTACTGTAAAAACACACACATGTACAAACACACACACACACATGTTCAGAAAATGGCAAGGGTTAGTGAGGAGATAGAGAAATTAAAATCTCTATGCACTGTTAGTGGGAATGTGAGATGGTATATCTGCTGGGGAAAAGAGTATGGAGGTTTCTCAAAAAATGAAAAATAGAATTACCCTATGATCCAACAATTCCACTTATGGGTATATATTCCAAGGAATTAAAAACAGGGTTATGAAAAGATATTTGTATGCCTATATGCATACCATTATTCACAACAGCCAAAAGATGGAAACAATCTAAATATTCATCAATGAATGAATGTATGAACAAAAATTTGGTACATGCATACAATGAAATATTATTCATTCTTACAAAGGAAGGAAATTCTGACACATGCTGTGACATAGATGAACTTTGAGGACATTATGCTAAGTGAAATAAGCCAGTTACATAAACACAAATATTTCATTATTTTATTTATATGAGCTATCTAGAGTAGTTAAACTAAGGAAGGTTTAATAGAATGGTCTTTGCGTGAGGTTTGGGGAGGGGAAATGGGTAGTTTATTGCAAGGGTTCCCACTCCATGAGCCATGGACTGGTAGGAGTCCACACAGCAGGAGGTGAGCAGCAGGCAAACGAGCATTAATGCCTGATCTCTGCCTCCTGACAGATCAGTGGCGGTACTCGATTATCATAGCAGCAGGAACCCTATTGTGAACTGTGCATGCAAAGGATCTAGGTTGTGCACTCCTTATGAGAATCTAATTAATGCCTGCTGATGTGAGGTAAAACAGTTTCATCCTGAAACCGTCCTCCCCGGCAACCCCACCCTCATCCGTGGAAAAAATTGTCTTCCATGAAACTGGTCCCTGGTGCCAAAAATGTTGGGGACTGCTGGTTTAATGGATATGAAAAAGTTCTAGAGATGGGTGGCACAACAGTGTAACTATACTTAACACTACTGAACTGTACATTGAAAAGTGTTTATAATGACAAATGTTATGTTGAAAAGCGTTTATAATGGCAAATGTTATGTATATTTTACCACAATTTGAAAAATACATCAGTGAAATTAATTTTTTCCCAGAAAAAGTCACATAAGAGGCTTACTTTTGAGGACCTGATATTGCACCTCATATGGTTAGCAAGCCATTTTTACTGGAGATGAAACTGTGTTAATAAATAAATTGAATGAAACAATATATGGAGCATAAAATTTTGTAAAAGTCACATACACAATTTAAAGTTGTAAAAGTTTGCTAATAATAAAAATGTATGCAATGTGATTAAAATATCATTGTGTAAAAAAGACAACACTTTAACACATGTTTAGTACAGTTCTGGTAACTAGGAGTATAGAAATTTTAAAAATAAAGACGAAAGAAAGCCATGATTCTTTAAATGAGCATTTAACATAAAAATAAATGCATATGTTCAATAAGCATATAAAATGATTAATCCTCCTTATGCTTCAAGAAAACAAAATAAGAAGCTATGTTTTCACTAAATTGGCAAAAATTACACAGTAGAATAAAACCCAATATTTAAAAAGATAGAGGAAAAAAGGGACCATCATGCATTTCTGCCTTCATTCAAAGGCAGCTTAACAATATTTATTTAATTTTTAAATTATACTTTAAGTTCTGGGATACATGTGCAGAACATGCAGATTTGTTACATAGGTATACACATGCCATGGTGGTTTGCTGCACCCATCAACCCATCATCTACATTAGGTGTTTTTCCTAATGGTATCCCTCCCCTACCCCCCACCCTCCAACAGGCCTTGGTGTGTGATGTTCCCCTCTCTGTGTCCATGTGTTCTCATTGCTCAACTCCCATTTATGAGTGAGAACATACGGTGTTTGGTTTTCTGTTCCTACGTTAGTTTGCAGAGAATGATGGTTTCCAGCTTCATCCATGCTCCTGCAAAGGACATGAACTCATCCTTTTTTATGGCTGCATAGTATTCCATGGTATATATGTGCCACATTTTCTTAATCCAGTCTATGGTTGATGGACATTTGGGTTGGTTCAAAGTCTTTGCTACTGTGAACAGTGCTGCAATAAACATAAGTGTGCATGTGTCTTTATAGTAGAATGATTTAAAATTCTTTGGGTACATACCCAGTAATGGGATTGCTAGGTCAAATGGTATTTCTGGTTCTAGATCCTTGAGTAATTGCCACACTGTCTTCTACAATGGTTGAACTAATTTACACTCCCACCACCAGTGTAAAAGCGTTCTTATTTCTTCACATCTTCTCCAGCATCTGCTGTTTCCTGAATTTTTAATGATCGCCATTCTAACTGGTGTGAGATGGTGTCTCATTGTGGTTTTGATTTGCATTTCTCTAATGACCAGTGATGAGGAGCTTTTCTGAAATACGTTTGTTGGCTGCATAAATGTCTTCTTTTGAGAAGTGTTTATTTATATCCTTCACCCACTTTTTAATGGAGTTGTTTGATTTTTTCTTGTAAATTTGTTGAAGTTCTTTGTAGATTCTGGATATTAGCCCTTTGTTAGCTGGACAGATTGCAAAAATTTTCTCCCATTCTGTAGGTTGCCTGTTCACTCTTGAGGATAGTTTCTTTTTTTTTTAATTATTATTATTATACTTTAAGTTTTAGGGTACATGTGCACAATGTGCAGGTTAGTTACATATGTATACATGTGCCATGCTGGTGTGCTGCACAGATTCACTCGTCATTTAGCATTAGGTATATCTCCTAATGCTATCCCTCCCCCCTACCCCCACCCCACAACAGTCCCCAGAGTGTGATGTTCCCCTTCCTGTGTCCATGGGTTCTCATAGTTCAATTCCCATCTGTGAGTGAGAACATACAGTGTTTGGTTTTTTGTCCTTGCGATAATTTACTGAGAATGATGATTTCCAGTTTCATCCATGTCCCTACAAAGGACATGAACTCATCATTTTTTATGGCTGCATAGTATTCCATGGTCTATATGTGCCACGTTTTCTTAATCCAGTCTATCATTGTCAGACATTTGGGTTGGTTCCAAGTCTTTGCTATCGTGAATAGTGCCACAATAAACATATGTGTGCATGTGTCTTTATAGCAGCACGATTTATAGTCCTTTGGGTATATACTCAGTAATGGGATGGCTGGGTCGAATGGTATTTCTAGTTCTAGATCCCTGAGGAATCGCCACACTGACTTCCACAATGGTTGAACTAGTTTACAGTCCCACCAACAGTGTAAAAGTGTTCCTATTTCTCCACATCCTCTGCAGCACCTGTTGTTTCCTGACTTTTTAATGATTGCCATTCTAACTGGTGTGAGATGGTATCTCATTGTGGTTTTGATTTGCATTTCTCTGATGGCCAGTGATGATGAGCATTTTTTCATGTGTCTTTTGGCTGCATATATGTCTGCTTTTGAGAAGTGTCTGTTCATATCTTTTGCCCACTTTTTGATGGGGTTATTTGTTTTTTTCTTGTAAATTTGTTGGAGTTCATTGTAGATTCTGGATATTAGCCCTTTGTCAGACGAGTAAGTTGTGAAAACTTTCTCCCATTTTGCAGGTTGTCTGTTCACTCTGATGGTAGTTTCTTTTGCTGTGCAGAAGCTCTTGAGTTCAATTAGATCCCATTTGTCAATTTTGGCTTTTGTTGCCATTGCTTTTGGTGTTTTAGGCAGGAAGTCCTTGCCCATGCCTATGTCCTGAATGGTAATGCCTAGGTTTTCTTCTAGGGTTTTTACAGTTTTAGGGCTAGGTATTGATGGGACGTATCTCAAAATAATAAGAGCTATCTATGACAAACCCACAGCCAGTATCATACTGAATGGGCAAAAACTGGAAGCATTCCCTTTAAAAACTGGCACAAGACAGGGATGCCCTCTCTCACCACTCCTATTCAACATAGTTTTGGAAATTCTGGCCAGGGTAATTAGGCACCAGAAGGAAATAAAGGGCATTCAGTTAGGAAAAGACGAAGTCAAATTGTCCCTGTTCGCAGACAACATGATTGTATATCTAGAAAACCCCATTGTCTTAGCCCAAAATCTCCTTAAGCTGATAAGCAACTTCAGCAAAGTCTCAGGATACACAATCAATGTACAAAAATCACAAGCATTCTTATACACCAACAACAGACAAACAGGGAGCCAAATCATGAGTGAACTCCCATTCACAATTGCTTCAAAGAGAATAAAATACTTAGGAATCCAACTTACAAGGGACGTGAAGGACCTCTTCAAGGAGAACTACAAACCACTGCTCAATGAAATCAAAGAGGACACAAACAAATGGAAGAACATTCCATGCTCATGGGTAGGAAGAATCAATATCGTGAAAATGGCCATACAGCCCAAGGTAATTTACAGATTCACTGCCATCCCCATCAAGCTATCAATGACTTTCTTCACAGAATTGGAAAAAACTACCTTAAAGTTCATATGGAACCAAAAAAGAGCCTGCATCGCCAAGTCAATCCTAAGCCAAAAGAACAAAGCTGGAGGCATCACGCTACCTGACTTCAAACTATACTACAAGGCTACAGTAACCAAAACAGCATGGTACTGGTACCAAAACAGAGATACAGATCAATGGAACAGAACAGAGCCCTCAGAAATAACGCCACATATCTACAACTATCTGATCTTTGACAAACCTACCTGAGAAAAACAAGCAATGGGGAAAGGATTCCCTATTTAATAAATGGTGCTGGGAAAACTGGCTAGCCATATGTAGAAAGCTGAAACTGGATCCCTTCCTTACACCTTATACAAAAATTAATTCAAGATGGATTAAAGACTTAAAACAAGGATAGTTTCTTTTCCTGTGCAGAAGCTCTTTAGTTTAATTAGATCCCATTTGTCAATTTTGGCTTTTGTTGCCGTTGCTTTTGGTGTTTTAGTCATGAAGTCTTTGCCCATGCCTATGTCCTGAATGGTATTGCCTAGGTTTTTTTCTGGAGTTTTTATGGTTTTAGGTCTTACGTTTAAGTCTTTAATCCATCTTGAGTTAATTTTTGTATAAGGTGTAAAGAAGGGATCCAATTTCGGTTTTCTGCATATGGCTAGCAAGTTTTCCCAACACCATTTATCAAATAGGGTGTTGCTTGTTTAATGGGGTTGCTCCCCATTGCTTGTTTTTGTCAGGTTTGCCAAAGATCAGATGGTTGCAGATGTGTGGTGTTATTTCTGAGGCCCCTGTTCTGTTCCATTGGTCTATATGTCTGTTTTGGTACCAGTACCATGCTGTTTTGCTTACTGTAGCCTTGTAGTATAGTTTGAAGTCAGGTAGCATGATGCCTCCAGTTTTGTTCTTTTTGCTTAGGATTGTCTTGGCTATATGGGCTGTTTTTTGCTTCCATATGCAATTTAAAGTAGTTTTTTCTAATTCTGTGAAGAAAGTCAATGGTAGCTTGATGGGAATAGCATTGAGTCTATAAATTACTTTGGGCACTATGGCCATTTTCATGGTATTGATTCTTCCTATCCATGAGCATGGAATGTTTTTCCATTTGTTTGTGTCCTCTCTTGTTTCCTTGAGCAGTGATTTGTAGTTCTCCTTGAAGAGGTCCTTCACATCCCTTATAAGTTGTATTCCTATGTATTTTATTCTCTTTGTAGCAATTGTGAATCAGAGTTCACTCATGATTTGGGTCTCTGTTTGTCTATTATTGGTGTATAGGAATGCTTGAGATTTTTGCACATTGATTTTCTATCCTGAGACTTTGCTGAAGTTGCTTATCAGCTTAAAGAGATTTTGGGCTGAGACGATGGGGTTTTCTAAATATACAATCATGTCATCAGCAAAAAGAGACAATTTGACTTCCTCTCTTCCTATTTGAATTCCTTTATTTCTTTCTCTTGCCTGATTGCCCTGGCTAGAACTTCCAATACTATGTTGAATTGGAGTGGTGAGAGAGGGCATCCCTGTCTTGTGCCAGTTTTCAAAGGGAATGCTTCTAGTTTTTGCCCATTCAGTATGATATTGGCTGTGGGTTTGTCATAGATAGCTCTTATTACTTTGAGATACATTCCATCAATACCTAGTTTATTAATTTAAATGCACATACTCTTTGGCTCACTAATGATACTTTGTGGTCTAAGGCCTAAAATTAAGGCCTCATATTCTGCACATATTGGCATCCAGGGAAAACTGGGAGACACTTGAATGGGCCTCCCCATTGTGTTCCAGCAGATAAAATATGCTATTAAAATACTTCTTTATATCATGGGCACCAAACACAATGCCTGTTTATTTCTGAGTCCCTCAGTTCCCTGCTAGTCCACAGAATGATTCAAACAAGCCAATCACATCCTCCTTTGGGAACCAGGAGTTACACCACCTTCTTGTTACTACAAAGCTTGCCTCCCACAGACCCTGCTTGTCTACTCTATTCCTAAGTGTAGCCCCATGTGGCTCTGCATTGCATAAAATGTCCTCAGCCTGTGAGTATATGTGACTAATACACTACTGTTGATCTCATCTATCTAGTGTTGGGTGTCATGGTTTTGGCCATCCCTATGACTTTAGGTCAAAAATCCCTTCCTCACCAGTGGGAAGCAGAGGAGGTGATCAAAATACACTGCTAGGAATTTCACATCAAATATAATGTACATCAATAGATAACTGTAACTAAAGTGTGGACTGCCCAGATGATGGAGCACAATTTGGCAGTTAAAAACACTAAGGTACACAAAAAATTAAAAATAGAATTACCATATTATCCACCAATCTCACATCTGGTATTGAAAAAAAAAAGAAATCAGGATATCAAGAAGATATCTGCCCTCCAATGTTTACTGCAGCATTATTCACAATAGCCAAAATATGGAACAACCTAAATGTCCATAGACGGATAAAAAAACAGAGAAAATGTTTCATATACGTACAATGGAATTTTATTTAACCTTAAAAAGGAAGGAAATCCTGCCATACAGGACAACATGGATGAACCCGGAAGTCATTTTGTTAAGTGAAGTAAGCTAGGCACAGAAAGAGTGATACTCCTTGATCCCACTTATATGAGGAATCTAAAATAGTCAAACTCATAGAACCAGAGAGCAGAAAAGTGGTTTCTAGGAGCTAGGGGGAGGGGGAAATGGGGAGTTTGCTGTTCCATGAGTATAAAATTTCAGTTATAAAAGGTGAATAACCGGTGAAACTCCGTCCTTATTAAAAATACAAAAAATTAGCTGGGTGTGGAGGCGGGCGCCTGTAGTCCTGGCTACTCAGTGGGCTAAGGCAGGAGAATCAGCTTGAATCCGGCAGGCGGAGGTTGCTGTGAGCCAAGATTGTGCCACTGCACTCCAGCCTGGGCGACAGAGCGGGACTCCATCTCAAAAAAAAAAAAAAAAAAAAAAAAGGTGAATAACTTCTAGAGATCTGCTGTACGACGTTGTGCCTATAAATAACAATACTGAATTGTACATTGAAAATTTTTTTAGGAAGGTTGATATCGCATGGTGTTCTTGTCACTAAAAAAAGACTAACGCATATCTGTTTTTGATTATTTAGAAAAATCTCTAACACACACTATTAAGTGGAAAAGTTTAGATTTGTAGTATCACGCCAATTGTTTGGCACTAATTCAACACTGCACTTAAAACGGCAGTGTTGAATTAGAGATTTTTAATAATCATTTCAAAGGAGTTTCATTTAAGTACAAATATATAACTCAGCTCCTCATTTAACCAAGATACGTACTTAAAACAGGAAACTCTGCATCCCTATATCGGTGTTGTCATTTAATGTTATTTAAATAAGAAAAGCAAAGAACCAAACTCTTAGAAGTGTCCTTGAGGCTGATAAAATAACAGAAGATTTCTATTACTATACATTGCAATATAAGCCAAGTGAAGTCACTTGTTAAGTACCGTTATCTGGTTACTTGGCTAAAGTCTCAGCTTTCACCTAGATTGCCTGGGTTATTGGAATACTACTCTTTTCACAAAATCAACAAGATAATTGCCTGTCTCCTTCACCTCAGCCACAGGTTTAGGTTTCATGATGCCTTGTAAAGTGAAAGTGACTTGAGAGTCCAATAGAAAAACAAAACTGACTTCAACTTCAAGGTTCCCTAAGGAAAAATTCATCTTTTCTTTTAAATGTCCACTTTTTTTTCCTTCTCTAAATGTGTATTCACAGTTTTACTGCGAATTGACTTGTATTACCTTATTTATTTTCTTAGTAAAAATATGCTCTTAGGAACTTTAAAAATAACTGCTCTTCCCCTATATGCTTCTCCTTAACAGGCATTGTCATAATAGGTTGCCTTTAGCATTGCTAGTGCTAAGACCCCAGCACATTTCCAGCAAGTCAAATCAGGTTTTATTTAGTTCAGTTTAAAGAATGAATCATGTTTGGATGTCCTTTAAATGAATTACAAATTAATTAGCTGAGTGTGATCAGCGTTGTGTTCATTATCACTTCCATTGTGACAGTTGTGTATGTTAGCTTGCACTGGAGAATATGATGTAAAGGAAAATAATGGGAATATTTATGCTGGCTGTGATGATGAATTATTTGAATCTACATAGAATCTTACTATAATTTATCTTGCTCTCTGTTTTATTCTAAGAATTTTAGCTCTGCAACTATTGTGCAATCAATGTCTGCTGAACACCTAATGTGATTTTTCTGTTGTAAATAACCAGAGGATTAGTCTTCTTAATTTAAAAAAACGTAGATGGCATGTTTTGATTCATTTATTGGAAACATGTAATTTAGTATTAGTACTTACAATAACTGTTACTCATCAGGGATTTTTTTAGTAGGAGAGAACAGATTTAGGTGATAATGACATTTATTCGCACACACACACAAAATATATCTTATGAAGAAGCATGCTTTAAATATTCAATCTAACTTCACTTTCTTGGTAGTAAACCAAGAATTCATATATTTATTTTCCTTTTGGTGGCTAAATTTACTATTCAAAAGCTTGTAACATTGAAAGAAACACATTTGCAACTGTTGTTTAGTATTACATCAGTTTTAGCTTTGGTAACCCTTTTTATTAAGTCATGTTTTATATGTTGTGTATATTATTTTCCACTGTTTCCTGAATCTAACTTAGGAGGTTTCATTTTAAATTTCAGTTAGAAAGGAAATGTTGAAAACATTGTATGTCTAAGGAGTATTTGAGGACTAGCCTCTGTGTGGGACTTGATCATATCATCTTAGGCAGAAGAACACAACAGAACCCCATACCTCAAGCCAGGAATTGCAACAGTTCACTCAGACTCACTCTCACAGTCTCTCTCTCTCTCTCTCTGTCTCTCTCATTTTCTTTCTCTCCCTATTTCATCAGAAGCACACACAGGGCTTTGCAGGATATATATATTTTAATTAAAGCCCATGTTTAGATTTTTCCACCACCTCTGAAAATAATTTGAGACATCACTGGAATAAAAACAACTAGAAAAACTCAGATATTTCTATTTATAGCTCTGCCGTGGACTCTCTGTGCCCTATTGAATGAGTCCTTTGACCTAGCTTTTCCTGATGCCTTATCAGCAAAGTAGAGGTCATTATTCTATCATGTTTCTAACTTACTTCCTAGGGATACTGAGGATTCATTGAAATAAAACAACATGTAAATCCGATAGTTTATTGGATAAAGAAAACCTAAGAACAAAAAGGGTAGACTTATTATGAAACTTGATGAGGCCATAAATATGATTTTAGGGCTATGTAATCTCCTTACTTTTCTCTTATTTACCTTTTTAATTAATTATAATATCAATAGGAAACTAATATCTAGATTTGTATGGCAAATCTAGATTAACTTATCAAAAGGCAGCACACTAATACAAGCCTGTCTTTGCTTTTTCTGTGTTTAGTATGTGAATGTAAATATCTGTATTATAGAAAAAAGTTTAAAAGAGTATACATTAAAATGTTAACAAGCATTATTCCTAATTCGTAAGTGATTTGAATTATCTTATTTTTTACCTGTATTTTATACAATGAACATGTATCATTTGTGTTATTAAAACTATTTTAAATCAACATCGTTTAATTGCTATCAGTTCAAAAATTCTATGCATTTCCTCCTAGTACACTGTATTGTTATGGAAATTTAAAAAATAAAAATGCTTATTTTCAGAACGGGAGGACTGAATAAGAATTGTGAAATAAATTTTGCTAGTATCATAGCACATCTCACCCTGATGCTTCTCTTTATAATATTATTTCCTTTGATTATTCTAAACTTTAAAATTCAAAACAATTTAAAAATGTGTTTTTCAGCTACAGGATCGCACTCAGTTCAGTGACCGAGACTTAGCCACCCTTAAGAAGTACTGGGACAATGGCATGACCAGCCTGGGCTCTGTTTGTAGAGAGAAAATTGAAGCTGTTGCAACTGAATTAAATGTTGACTGTGAAATAGTTCGGGTAAGACATTTTCTATAATTTTCATGCTATAGTTGCTGAGTGGCATAAATGAAAGCTTTAAAATCTCACATGAGGCGCTCCAAGCGATGCTAGCAATAAAGTGAAAAGATAACCCACAGAACAGGAGATAATATTTTGAAATCACATATCTGATAAGGAATTTGTATCAAAGCATGTAAAGAACACTTACAAGTCAATAATAAAAATGCAAATAACCCAATTTTAAAAATAGGCAAAGGAACTGAATAGATATTTCTTTTATAAAGATATACATATTGCCAATATTTACCTGAAATTATGTTCAACATCATTAGTCATTATGGAAATGAAAATAAAAACCACAAGTTGCCATTTATCCACTGTAACAATATTAACATAAAAGATAGATAATAATGAGTTTTGGCCAGGATATGGAGAAATTGTAGTCCTTATACGTTGCTGGTAAGAATGTAAAATATTTTAGCAACTTTGACAACAGTCCTCAAAAAGTTTAACGCAGAGTTATCATATGACCAAAAATTCCACTGCTGGAATGGATTTCACTCCACTCAAAAGAATAAAAAATGTATATCCAACTCAAAAAGTTGCACACTGATATTCATAACAGAGTTTTCCATAATATCCAAATGGAAACAACCCAAACATCCACCAAGTGAATGAATAGACAACATCTGGATATATGCATATAATGGACTATTATAGAGCCATATAAAGGAATGAAATATTTATACGTGCTATAAAATGGATGAACCTTAAAAACATTATGCTAAATGAAAGAAACTCATTGCAAAAGACCACATATTATATTATTTCATTTATATGAAGTGTCCACATTAGGCACACTCTAGAGACAGAAAATAGGTTGGTGGTGCCAGGAGCTGAGGGTGGGGAGGGATGGGACATGACTGTTAATATGCATGGGGTTTATTTTTGGCATGATGAAAATGTTCTAGATTAGATAGTGGTGACTGATGCACAGCTCTGTGAATATGTTGAAAACATTTTAGTTGTACATATTAAATAAATGAATTGTGTGGTGTTTTAAATATATCTCAATAACATTGTTTAAAAATTACATGAGGTGAATTGAAATATATCTCATATAACGAATGATAGATAAAAATTTATTTTACATTCCCACCTACAGTGTAAAAGTGTTCCTATTTCTCCACAGCCTTGCCAGCATCTGCTGTTTCTTGACTTTTTAATAATTGCCATTCTGATTGGCATGAGATGGTATTTCACTGTGGTTTTAATTTGTATTTCTCTAAAGATTAGTGATGTTGAGCTTTTTCTCATGTTTGTTGGCTGCATAAATTTCTTTTGAGAACTCTCTGTTCATGTCCTTTGCCCACTTTTTAATGGGGTTGTTTTTAATTGTAAAATTGTTTAAGTTCCTTGTAGATTGTGTATATTAGACCTTAGTCAGATGGGTAGATTGTAAAAAATTTCTCTTTCTGTAAGTTTTCTATTCACTCTGATGATAGTTTTTTTTGCTGTGCAGAAACTCTTTTGTTTAATTAGATCCCATTTGTCAATTTTTGCTTTTGTTGCAATTACTTTTGATGTTTTTGTCATAAATCCTTTTGCCCATGAGTATGTCCTGAATGGTATTGCCTAGATTTTCTTCTAAGGTTTTTATAGTTTTGGGTTTTACATTTAAGTCTTTAATCCAACCATTGTGAAAAACAGTGTGGTGATTCCTCAAAGACTTAAAACCGGAAATACCATTTGACCCAGCAATCCCATTACTGGGCATATAACCAAAGGATTATAAATCATCCTATTACAAAGATACATGCACACGTATGTTCATTGCAGCACTATTCACAATAGCAAGGACATGGAAGCAACCCACATGTCCATCAGTGATAGACTGGATAAAGAAAATGTGATACATATACAACATGGAATACTATGCAGCTATACAAAGGAATGAGATCATGTCCTTTGCAGGGCCATGGATGAAGTTGGAAGCCATTATCCTCAGCAAACTAACACAGGAACAGAAAACCAAACCCCACATGTTCTCACTTATAAGTAGGAGCTGAACAATGAGAACACATGGACACAGGGAGGGGAACAACACACACTGGGGCCTGTTGGGGGGTGCGGGAAGGGAGAGCCACAGGATAAAAGCTAATGTATACAAGGCTTAATATCTAGTTCATGGGTTGATAAGTGCAGCAAACCCCTTCCACGGCACACATTTACCTTTGTAACAAACCTGCAGGTCCTGCACATGTATCCCAGAACTTAAAATAAAATAAAATAAAATAAAATTTTAAAAATTATACTGATCAATCATTGGAACAGTAGTTTATGTTCCATTTAAAAGATAACATTTTGAAAGTGGTAGTGCTGGTAAGTATTTAGCAATCAATTCTTTAAGGAAAAAAAAGCCTTAATTAATAGTATTTGCTGATTTCTGTGGTGTAAAGATTCCTACCACAGCTGATTCCATGTCTCACTCAACACAGAGTTGGGAAGAGATGCTAACAGTTGACACTTGTGAGCAAGTGTAGGTTGACACCAGTACACACACTGGAGGATCATCTCAGTAGATCAAGAGGGAAGTATATTAAAGAAGTGACAAAGAGGCAGGCTTGGTAGTACATACCTGTAGTCCCAGTGACTCAGAAGGCTGAGGTGGAAGGATCACTTGAGCCCAAGAGTTCAAGTACAGCCTGGACAACCTAATGAGACTCCAGCTCTTATCTCATATATATAGGAAGAAAAGAGCAATATAGAGAGAATTTTTAGAGTAGAGATTTCTGAAAATAAATACTATTCTCAAAATAAGTACTGCCCTGTTCAGAGTCTTGCTTTTTCTTGTTAGAATCCAGATGGAAAATCAATTCAATACCGTGTTTGTTGAGCATGCTGCTATGTGTTAAAGTATACTAACAAGGAGAGAGAAGTGCATTAGACATTATTTCTATTTTAAGGAGCTCAGAGTCTAGCAAGAGGGATCACACAAGAAAAAAAGTGGCTGAAGAGGAATTGGAGTAGAATCATAGTATGAGGAGCTTAAGCAACAGCCAAAAATAGGGAAATGTAGAGCATGTGTTCTTGTTGTCATTGTCATTTTTATTTTTTTTTAATCAAAGTTATATACGTATATAGCTTAGGAAGTCAAGTTCTGTAGAATTTGCTACAAAACCAACATTCCTCACTCCTTCCTTCCTACCATTTTGCGATAGCCCGAGTTGAACCACTTTCCACTTTTAGGTATTTCCTTCAGTATTTACTTTCATCTATGAATGATGTGTTGTATTAATTAGAATTAGGTTTAGCTGTAAGTATTAAAAAGACCCAAAAGTAACAATGGCTTAGACAAGATATTTGAATTTCATGTATAAGTCCATGCATATGAAATTTACAGCTAGCATGGCAGTTTGGCTCTACGATGTCCACAGAAACCCTGATGTCTTCCAGTTTCCATTCTGCTGTCCCTGTGATTTGGCCCTTTTTATCAAGGTCCAAAATGATAGCCTACATACTCAAGGCAGCATGACAGAGAGGGAGAAGAATAAGGGGCAAAGGGTGTTCACCAACTGTCTTTTAACAAGAATTTCTGGAAACTGCCATGAGATCTGTTCACTTATATCCCATTGGCTAAAGATTAGTCACATGGTCATACCAAACTACAAGAGAAGCTGCAAATGTGATTTTACTGTGAGCAACCATGTGCCCAGCTAATTCTTCTATTATTCTGGAAGGTGAGGACAAATATGGGGAATAGACAGCAGTCTCTCTTATATGTTTACATTGCAACTTCCTGATTTGTTCAATGTTAGGCATAGTCTATTGATTTTTCACTGTGAAATGCAAGGCTTTAAAAAAAAATCTCTTTCAAGATTTCCTCATTGATCCGTTCACTTACATGCATTATTCCTCTCTCCTTATCCTCCTATAACTTTAGTCAGCTTGGTATTCATTATTATGACTATGTAAATACTTTACACATTTGAATTATGTAGTGAAATATCATTTTTTTCCTTTTCTGCATAACTTAGCATTGTTTTATTTCCCTGTAGTTCATAATTTACTTAATTTATGCTTTTGATATTCATATGTTTGCTTGAGTTATTTTCTAGGTACTTACTACTAATTTATCTTTAAACCCTTTCCCGGTTGCCTAAGTCTCCTTTCAACACATTCATACTCATTGGTAATATAATAATTCCATCATCTTAGAGAAATAGCTCCTGGCATTTTCTGATCTGCTCCAACTGAATTGGTTATTTTATGCACCTGGACTCTAAGATTTCCACTTCCAGTCTGTTTTTCCTTTTGCTCTACTTTCAGCAAGATATCCCTTAATTTGTTCTCCAATTTCTCTACTGAGTTTTTCATTTTTTAAAAAATTCATCATGCCACTGGTACTAATAAGTACCTTGTGCCATGACAACAATGTTCAGGTTCTATGGACAGCCATAGAGTCTCCTTGAGACAGCCATACTGCAAGAGAGGAGACACGGACAGAATCTCTTTAAAAACATACACTCCCAAAATAAAGATAAGATATCCACAGGAGGGCCGGGCGCGGTGGCTCACTCCTGTAATCCCAGCACTTTGGGAGGCCGAGGTGGGCAGATCACAGGGCAGGAGATCCAGACCATCCTGGCTAACATGGTGAAACCCCGTCTCTACTAAACATACAAAAAATTAGCCGGGCGTGGTGGCGGGCGCCTGTGGTCCCAGCTACTCGGGAGGCTGAGGCAGGAGAATGGCGTGAACCTGGGAGGCGGAGCTTGCAGTGAGCCGAGATCGCGCCACTGCACTTCCAGCCTGGGCGACAGAGCGAGACTCCGTCTCAAAAAAAAAAAAAAAAGATATCCACAGGATTCCTGGCTAGTGTTCTCTCTGATATCAAGAGATTTTAGGCACACTTACTGTGAAAAATGGCCAAAACTATTAACATCAGTTCCCCCTTAGGCATTACTATATGTAGAGTTTTTTATTCCTACACAAAGATCTTAATATGTGAAAAAGGAGAGGAAGAATTTTACCATTTTCTTCTTGCTTAATATTTGTTCAGACTCATATTAGATGAAAGAATAAGGAACTGTTTACTATCCTTTTGTTTCTCATGATTTTCCAACATACTAGAATGCTCATGGCAGAGAGAAAATTTGGAGGTGATATGTTGTAAGAGGACCTCTTCTGTAACATATGGTAAATTACTCTAAAGGAGAATATGTTTGCAACATAAATATATTCTTGAGATTTCGGGAAAAACTATTTATATGTTTTTAAGTCTAATATACATTCTAATTACTAATCACCAAAATGAACTTCACCTTAGGATGTCTAGTTAACCATTACTTACGGTATAATTTGAAAGTTTCAGATTTTTTTTATGTCTTATACTTCTAAGAAGTATAGGAAGCAAACTTGGTATATTGTTTCTTTGACCTTATCAATGATTGTTAATTATGTGCATGTTTTTCTTCATCTTGAAATGTCATTTCCAGGTTAGTGCCTATTTACCGACTTACTCATTTAGCAAAGGTAAACTGGACACCTATTATGTGCCAGAACTTTTCTTTTTTTTTTTTGTCCTGCTACTTTCCTATTTTTTTTTGTTATACTTTAAGTTCTAGGGTACATGTGCACAATGTGCAGGTTTGTTACGTATGTATACATGTGCCATGTTGGTGTACTGCACCCGTTAATTCGTCATTTACATTAGGTATATCTCCTAATGCTATCCCTCTCCCCTCCTCCCACCCCACAACAGGCCCTGGTGTGTGATGTTCCCCTTCCTGTGTCCAAGTGTTCTCATTGTTCAATTCCCACCTATGAGTGAGAACATGCGGTGTTTGGTTTTTTGTCCCTGCGATAGTTTGCTGAGAATGATGATTTCCAGCTTCATCCATGTCCCTATGAAGGACATGAACTCATCCTTTTTTATGTGTGTGCCAGAACTTTTCTAAGTGCCGTGAGAAAAATGCAACTCTCTCAAGGAACTTGAAATTTAGTGTGATCAATTATTACTAAATGAGAATAATACATTGGAGAAATATTTTGAGATATTACATGCAGACAATAAGTTGGAAGCACTGTTAAGTCCTTGAGGACGATTAGTTCCCCACTGCTCTGTCTTGCTACAATTCAGTTTAATGCCTGTTCTTTCCATCTGTGTTAGGGTTATAGTGGACATACATTGAAGTGTACCCTTGCATGGTCAAATATTGATAGAAACAACATATTTTATGCTTGAGATACATTTTGCAGGACTTAAATAAAGTTCACAGAAAACAACTTTATGTTTTTATATTTTAGATTATATTTATTTTCAAAGGAGCACAGCTAGATTTGAAATGCCTTTAAATGGAACAGTGTTTATACGGTATATGGCAAACTCCCTATTATCTATTACACACATTGGTTTAGAGCTGGGGGGGGGCACCTTGGGGTTGAGTTCAATGCCTATATATATGTGTGTGTGTGTGTGTGCATATATATATATATATAAACATATATATATATATATATATATATGCCAGATTAGCTTTCCCATGATCCCATAGCCAGTTAATAGGTAGAGGCCAAGTCTCTTTATTCCCAATCTAACATTATTCCCAGTTCCAGCTTACTAGTGTATGCCTTACCATAAGAAATAACTTGGATACTTCTCAAAAATATAGATCACCCTATTCTAGACCTACTGAAACAGACTTTGCAAGAAAGGCCCAGAGAATCTATATGTTTCCCTTCCCCAAATTATTCTTAAGATCAGGTAAATTTGGAAAAAACTTTACAACACTATGTGATTGCAGCTAAATATTCTAACGTTCTTTTTATCCATAACACTTGGTCAAATTTTATAATTTATATTTGTTTGTCTATTTGTTTATCACCTGTACATATGCATTTCTGTTGTTTATCATCTATATTTATACATTTAAGTTCCCTGAGGAAAAGACTATACCTATTATATTCACCTATTACATTCACCATCCCAAGCACCAGAAACAGTGTTTGGTACATAGTAAATTTTCAGTAATATATGTGGAATGAATGAATGAATATCTAACAGAAAAGTGTACCCTCTATGTATAGCATACATGAACTAACAAATGTATAATAACTACATTTAAAATAAAAGTTTGGAATATAGCTTCATATTGTTTAATAGAAAGATACTTAGAAATGTACAGGGCTTTAGAGTACTCATTTTTAATAGCCATTATGTTTGTGTTGTTAATACATAGGTGTTCTGGTTGAAAGATACACTATTATTTTTAGATTTGTGACCATTCTGGTGGGAAATTTATTATTCAGGAAAGTAAAGAATTTGGAAATCATTTTCCTAATTTTGCACATAAATAATCTGAGGCTTAGAGTGATAAAATAACTTGTCCATTGATCATATAAAATGGTTGAAAAATCTAAATATTTGAAAGTAGGGGTGTTTATTCTGAAACAGTGAAAAAAATACCCTTCACATAATTGATAGCTGGAATGTAGAAGGGAGAGTTCAGGGTGAAGAAGATCTGAAGCAAAGAACTGGAAACAATACCTCAATGAAATAAAACAATAGATATTGATTCAGTTTAAGGAAGAGCATTATGAAAACACTTACAAAACCAACTGGGAACCTTTCAGAGTGGTATGTTTCATATCCCTGATATTTTCATGCAAAAAGAGGGTGGAAACTTCGGACACTCAATAGATTGTACGATACCCACTCACATTGATAAAAGTGATCTTCTTAACAGTCTATATACTCAAATTCTAATCTCTGCCAGTAACAATCTCAGGAACACACCTAGAAATAATGTTTTGCCAGCTATCCAGGAAACATTTAGCTTAGTTAAATTGACACATAAAGTTAATTATCACAGCCTGCTATAATAAAATATTATAGATCGGTTGTCTTATAAACAACAGAAATTTATTCTTAATTGTTCTGGAGGCTGAGGAATCGAAGACCAAGATGCTGGAAGGTCAGAAGTATGGAAAGCCCACTTCCTAGACAGCTATCTTTTTGCTGTAACCTCACGTGGCAGAAGGGGCAAGGAGTCTCCCTGGGGTCTCCTTTATAAAAGCACTAATTCCATTTATGAGAGACCTATTCTCATTACTTATTTACCTCCAAAAGGCCCCACCTCTTAACACTAGTACCTTGGTGGTTAGGATTTTAACACATTAATTTGGAGTAGGGGAGACAAATATTCAGACCGTAGCAGACTCCAGGATTAACTCTATTATCCATTATTCTGTAAAAATGTAATAAACCCATTAGCATTGTATTTACACATTGAATCATTTTTCCAGTGCCTTCTAGTTTTGAGGAATATCCAAAAAGGAAATATTTTAGCTTTAGGTTACAATAAAATGTCACATACTTCCAATATTCACATAACATATTGTTTTACCTTTATCATTGTACATTTTGTAATCACTCATTTCTCTCAAAAAGGGTGCAAAAGAAGTGGAAGATAAATAGAAACTTGGTTTCTGCCTTTTTTTTCTTCACTCTTCCGCAGCTTTTATGACCCAAATGCAGCAAAAATCATCCTAGGGAGACTGGTGTTTTCCTCCTTCTGCTCATACCATCATTTTCACAAATATTGGTGGCTAAGATTATTGTAAAAGAAAAGCTTCTGCATTTACAATTTGTTGTGTTCATGAGTAGAAAATAGAGAGATTACATGACAATTTTAAGAAGCTTTAGTAAGAAATTGCCATTCTTTATCATTTCTGAATTATAGCAACCCATTTTCAACTTTATGATGGACGTAATGAGAAATTGGGTGCTAGAGTCAATAATAATTTAATTGTACATTATAAAATCACTAAAAGTATAATTGGACTGTTTGTAACACAAAGGATAAATGCTTGAGGGGATGGATACCCAGTGTTCCATGATGTGATTATTATGCTTTGCATGCCTGTGCCAAAATGTCTCATGTACCTCGTAAATATATACACCTAATATATACCAACAAAAATTAAAAATAAAAAAGTGTTAAAAAGAAAAAATAAATGGAATTCTCCTTTTTAAACTAGTATTTCTCCTATGAAAGAAGTGATCAAAGCTAAGAAAATTAGTATCTGTACATATTTTTATTTCATACTAGGCAATTTTCTCTTTGGTGTATACAAAGTAATTCATGTGTTTCAAACTTCACATTTAGTGTCAATGCTAAACACATCCAAAGAACTACATTTTATAAACTTGAAGGGAAAATTCCCCCCATCAAACATAAAGAAGAATTCATCTTTTTGGACTAACTAAATAGTTCTTCTGTTTTGCCCTGCATATTTTTTGAAATCTTACGAAGTATAAAATTAACTTCATTCATGTTTATTATTTACACAAAGAGTATCTAAGGTGGCTTTGTATTTATGTAGCCCTATTGTATAGAAGAAATTCTAGTTGGTATAAAACGCATCATAATCAAATTTACAGCTGAAACTCTAAACTGTTATTTAGTGGTTTTCCACACTACTTTAGGTTTTAAGAATCCTTCTTGACATGGCAAAACTAGAAAGGTTACAAATTCTAGTCATATAAAATGGTCTTTCTGAAAATTGCGTAAGAAACGTGGGAATAAAACTGGTTTCAGACTGTTGCTTCTGAGAAAATGGAGTGGACATAATTTTCCCTATTCTTCTCATTAAGTAGAACTAAAATCCCTGGACATTATATAAATAGCAAACATAAGAAGACTCTGAAGGGTGGAAAGAAGTCACATCTGCTAGGGACCATGGGACCCCATGAATGACACTCACACAATGGTGAGTTTCCTGGGTTTTCTTTTGCTTCATATACCCCAGAATAGATACTGGAAAAGCCAACAATCAAGAAACACCAATAGGTGCAAACAAATGGAAAAAGGAAAGAAAAAGAAAAGCCTTGCCTCTCTCAGCCAAGAACCAGGAAAAGGGCAGTCTAACATGACAGAAAATGTTTAGATAATGACCTCTTTACTCCAGCCAAATACCACAGGGAAAAAACTGCAGCCACACCCACCCCTACAAGAAAAGGCCAAATGGAGGACCAAGACTTATGCCTCGCCAGGTTGTGGAACAGCTAGATGCCCCCACCCCCAGAAAACAAAACAAAACAAAACAAACAAACAAACAAAAAACACTCACTGATGGGATGGTGTCAGATAAGAAAGAGTGGAGAGCTGGATTAAAAATCCTTCCTCCACCATTCCCTTGCAACGTCACTAGAAGACTTTTATCCCCTCCTGCACTTAGAGGTGATGATGAGCCCTTCCTCCTCTTCATTGGGGTAGTGTCAGAAGATGCCTACTGGAGCTCCTGGGCTCCCAACTCTACCCAGGAGTAAAAGAAGTCTCTTTCCCCACTGGATGCCAATGGAAGTCCAGTGGACAACCTGGAATTTACCCTCTTGTGACTGTCATAAGATAGATAGATAGATAGATAGATAGATAGATAGATAGATAGCCTGGATCAATCACTAAAAAGTCATACAAAGGGATACAGAAAAGTTCTATACATAAATATAAATGGAATTCTAAATATTTAAAAATACTCCACAGGAATGCAGGGGAAAAATACAACAAAAGACACTAAAAGAAATGAAGGCAGAAAATGAAATGACATATTTAAGCTTTAACATAGAAATAATTGCATTAAATTTAAATGGTCTAAATTCACAAACTAAAATACAGAAATTTGCAAATTGGATTATTAAAAATGACCTAACTTGATGTTGTCTACAATAAATTAAAATATCATGATATGTGTAGTTTGAAAGTAAAAGGATAGAAAACATATAGAATGCAAACATGAATCAAAATAAAGCAGGAGTTGATATAATAATATCGGATAAAGTAAACTTCAGAGCAAAGAAAATTACAGGGGACAAAGTGGGACACTATATAATAATAACAGGGTAAATTATATCAAGGAGACATTGCAATTCTGAACGTGTATAGATCAGATATCACAGAACTACAAAATATGTGAAGCAACAACTAAAAATTCTCAAAAGAAGAATAAGCAAATCCAAAATTATATTTGGAGATTTCGTCACCCTTCTCTCAACAGCTGCTACAGTTATTACATAGAAGAATATTAGTAATATAGAAGAACCCCAAAACACCCTCAATCCATACGGTCTAATTGACTAATAGAATGCACAACTCAACAACAATAAAATACACACTTTTCAAGTGCTCATGGAACACACAAAAAGAGTAAATCCTGGACCATAAGACAAACCTCAAAAAATTTTAAAAATCTAAATCATACAGAATATGTTCCTGACCACTATTGCATCAAAGTAGAAATCAATAACAGAAAGATACCAGAAAAATTTCCACACACATAGAGGTTATGCAAGACACTTCTAAATAATCCATGGGCCAAAGAGGGAGTCTTTCTTCAGTTTTTATAGGTTTTGGGGTATAAGTGCAGTTTTGTTACACACACATATTGTGTGGTGGTGAAGTCTGGGCTTTGAGTGTACCTGTCACTCGAATAGTGAACATTGTACCCAACAGGTGATTTTTCAACCCTCACCCCTCTTCTACCCTCCCACCTTTTAGAGTTTTCATTGTCTATTATTCCACTGTCTATTGCCATGGATACCCACTGTTTAGCACCCACTTACAAGTGATATCATGTGATATTTGACTTTCTGTTTGAGTTATTTCACTTAGAATAATGGCCTGTAGTTCCATTTATGTTACTACAAAAGACATGATTTTATTCATTTTTTATGACTGAGTAGTATTCTATGGTGTGTGCGCGCACACACACACACACTGGGTTAGGGTTAGGGTTAGGGTAAAGGGTTAAGGGGGTTAGGGGTTAGGGTTGTTTATATATATATATATATATATACACACACACACACAAACATATAGATGTACATATATACACACATATATACATCTATATGTTTATGTATGTGTGTGTATATATATATACACATTTATACATATATGTGCCAACCCTAACCCTAGCTCCTAACCCCCTTAACCCCTAACCCTAACCATATATATATATGTACACACACACACACACACACATATATATATATATAATTTTTAAAGAAGTCATAAGGGAATACAATGAAATTGGACTTCTAGTTTCTGGTCTGGCATGTGAGGAGCCTAGAAGTTGTCAGTTCATCTTAACAAATAAAACGTTGAACAAACTGAAAATCGACAATTCTTCTTAGATATGACAGATAAGTGAAGTTACAGGGCAAACCACTGACCCCAAAATTGGTGAGACAAATAGGCAAATACAGAGAATTACAACTTACTGGAGCAGAATTCCATGAGCAGAAACCTCCATGGGAACCAGTACCAAGGCAGGAAAACCTAAATTGTAATTGATGAATTGCTGGAGGCTCAGTGTAGACAAGTCTGAAAGTTAGGAACTCCAGGGCGTACAGTCATGGAGAGGGTGACACTTTTGTGAGTTTTACTCCCAGAGGCTGTATCAGATTCTCACTGTGAATATTGGAGAAAAACTCCCTCATGCTCTTGACAGGAAGAGTGGAAAAGTAACAATTTTAAAGAAACATTAGAATGTTCTGTTAGGAAAGCCTGCTCTTAAGAACAAATATTTTACCAGAGCCTAACCTATTGGGATTTTATCATGACCTAACTATCCTAGGGCAAAAATAAACAACAATAATAACCAAATACAGCCTCATTTAGCCATCTTGTCCCACCTAAGGTAGAGGAAAAACTGATAAACACTTGAAAAGTTCACAGGCCACAGCAAAGTTTCACTAAAAGACTGAGATCTCATCATAGGACTATAGGATGCTTTTCCTTCCTCCTAACCTTAACACTACATCACCAAATGCCTAGTTCTTTTAGTTCTTTTAACCCAGTACATCATGTTCAACTTTTAATAAAAATGACAAGGCATACCAAAAGGCAAAAAACAAACAAACAAAAACAAAACAACAAAACAAAAAAAGAATTTGAAGAGACAGAGCAAGCATCAGAACTACATTCATACGTGACAGGGATGTTAGAACTGTCAGACCAGGAATTGGAAAGAACTATGATTAATATGCTAAGGGCACTAATGGAAAAAGTAGACAACATGCAAGAACAGAATGGTAATGTAAGCAGAGGCATGAACATTCTAAGAAAGGATCAAAAACAAATGCTAGAGACCAAAAACAGTAACTGAAATGAAGAATGCTTTTGATGGTCTCATTAGCAGACTGGACATGGCTGTGGAAAGAATTTCTGAACTTGATGATATATCAATAGAAACTTCCAAAACTGGAGAGGATAAAACAAAAATATTGACTAAAAATGGAACATAATATACAAAAGCTGTGGGATAAATATAACAGGTGTAACATATGTCTAATGGGAATACCACCAGAAAGAGAAAAAAAAAGGGAAAATAGAACAGAAGAAATATTCAAAACCAGAATAAGTGAGAATTTTCCCTAAATTAATGTAACATATCAAACCACAGATCCACAATGCTTGGCGTACACCAAGCAGGATAAATGCAAAACAAACAATAAAAAAAATACACCTAGGCATATCATACTCAAACTGCAAAAATCAATGATAAAGAAAAAGACTTGAAAGAAGCCAGAGGGGGAAAACAAATACCTTAATTACAGAGGAGCAACAATAAGAATTAAATCTGACTTTTCCTCAGAAACTATGCAAGCAAGAAGGCAGTAGAATGAAATATTTAAAGTGTTGAGAGGAAAAAACAAACAATACCAATCCAGAATTCTGTACTCAGTGAAATTATCCTTCAAATGTGAAGGAGAAATAGACTTTTTCAGACAAAAACTGAAGGAATTTGTTGCCAGTAGAACTGCCTTTCAAGAAATGTTGAAAAGTCCTTCAGATACAAGGGAAATCATGTAGGTCAGAAATGCAGAGCTACATAAAGGAAGAGCATTAGAGAAAAGAATATTGAAGGTAAAAGTACATTGAACAGTACAAAAGGAACAAAATACCAAATTTGTGGGATGCAGATAAGTAGTGCTGAGAGCAAAATTTATCCTAATGTATATATTAGAAAACAGGAAACTCTCAAATAAATAATCTAAACTCCCACCTTAAGAAAGTAGACAAAAGCTGGACATGGTGGCTGGTGAGCACTTTTAGTTCTAGCTACTCAGGAGGCTGAGGTGGGAGAATTGCTTGAGCCCAGGAGTTCAAGGCTACAGTGAACTATGATCACATTACTGTGACAGAGTGAGATCTTGTCTCTAAAAAAAGAAGATAGTGAAAAAAATAGAAACTAGAAAAAGATGACAAAATAAACACAAAGCAAATAGAAGGAAGGAAATAACTAAGGTCTGAGCAAAAATCAGTGAAACAGAAAAAAAAAAAAAACATTTACTTTAGCTTCCCCAAAACTAAACACTTAGGTATAAATTTAATGACATAGGCACAAGGTCTGCATGAAGAAAACTACAAAACTCTGATAAAAGAAATCAAAGATCTAAATAAATGGAGAGATAGTCCATGGAGGTGGATAGAACAACTCAATTACATCAAGATTTCAGTTCTTTCCAACTTGATCTATAGATTCAATGCAATTCCAATCAAAACCCAGAAGTTACTTTTCTTCTATGGATTGTGCTTTTTATTACCATTTCTAAGAATTCTTCACTAATCCTGAAGCCCCAAAGATTCTCCTCTATGCCTTCTTCTAAAAGTTTTAAAGTTTTATTTTTTATATTTAAATCTATGATGTATTTTGAGTTCGTTTTTGTATAAGGTGTGAGATTTAGGACAAGGTCCATTTTTGTTTTCCTATGAATATCCAACTGCTCCAGCATTGTTTCTTGAAAAAACTACCCTTCCCCTATTAAATTCTTTCTGCACCTTTGTCAAAAGTCAGCTAAGCTGGTCATACTTGTGTAAGACTATTTCTGGGTTCTCTATTCTGTTTCAGTGATCTGTGGCTAGCCCTCTGCCAATACCACACACTCTTGATTACAGTAAGTATATAATAAGTCTTGAAATTAGGTAGATACATTCTTTCCACCTTATTCTTTTTTATTTGATACTGTTTTAGCCATACGCACTCATTTTCTTTCCATGTGAATTTTAGAATTATCTCATATGTATCTACAAAAATCTTGCTGGAATTTGATAAAAATTATGTAAACTATGTTTAATGTAATGTGATCATAGCTCACTGCAGCCTTGAACTCCTGGGTTCAAGAAATCCTCCCACCTCAGCCTCCCGAATATATGCAACTACAGGTGCTCACTAGCCACCAGGCCCATGTTAAACTGTGTTTAACAATTAGATGTTTGTCAAGTTTACCAATCTTTTCAGTGAACCATTTTATTATTTTAAATTAATATCTTTTTTTTGAGCAGTGTTAAGTTTGTGCTGCAAAAGACTAACAGGATAGAAATTCAAGCTACAGACTGGGAGAAAATATTTGCAAACCACATATATTACAAAGAACTCATATTTAGAATATATAAAGAACTTCTGAAAACTCAACACGAAAATGAAACAAGAACTTCAATTAGAAAATGAAGAGACATTTCACTGAAAAGGATGGCAAATATAGGGATGATAAATAAGCACATGGAAAGATGGTCAACATTAAGAACTTGTTGAGCTGTTACTACACACACCTATGAGAACAGCTAAAAGTTTTTAGAAAATACTGACAATACTAAATGCTAGCAAGAATGCTAAGAAACTGGATCTCTCATGCATTGCTGATAAGAATGTAAAATGGCCCAGTTTCTCTGGAAAACAATTTGACAGTTTCTTATAAAACTTAACGTATAACAAGACGATCAATAATTTGCATCCTTGTGCATTTATCCTAGAAAAATAAAAACTATGTCTACACAAAACCTGTAAATTACTGTTCACAATGGCTTTATATGTAATACGCAAAACATCTGAAACAATGCAAGTGTCCTTCAACAGGTAAATGGTTAAACGAACATGAGTAAATATATATCATGGAATACTGCTTAGCAATAAAAACGAATGGGCTCGATACACACAACTTGAATGAATCTCCAGGGAATGATGCTGAATTGAAAAAGTTGATTTCAAAAGGTCACATGCTGCACGATTCCATTTATATAATATTCTTGAAAAAGCACAGTTATGGAGACAGAAAACAGATTAGGGATAGTGGGAAGGAGAGGAAGAGGAATGGTGTGATAAAGGCACATATTGTACAGTATCAATTTCAGTATACACACATATTGTACAGTATCAATTTCCTGTTCTTGATATTTTGCTATAATTATGTAAGATGGAAGTTGGAGAAGACGGAGTGAAGAATAAACAAGACTCATCTTTGAAACTTCCCATTACTCTAAAATTATTTCATTACAAAATGTCTTGAAAATTGGTTGTAAATTCAGTAAAATGAAATTTCAGAGTGCTTGAAATGCCAAGGTAATAATATGGAGCCAAACAAAATTAACAGAGGGCACATTTTTGCATAGGAAGAGCAAGATTGGAAATAGGATATGAATTAGAGTTATAGCTGTATGATGGTTCTGTTTGAAAAAGAACCAGTTTATTTTTCTTTTAAAAGACTTGGTGAATCGTTTTCTCGAGAAACAAAACAAAAACAGAAAAAAGTCATCCTCAATAGACTGCATGTTGCTAAAAAGTCTGAATATTTATATAGATACCTTCTTTCTGCTAATAAATATTTTAAGGTTAAAGCCATAACTATTAACATTTTGAGGTGATTGACATGCTAACCATCATGATTCGATCATTATAAAATCTGTACATGTATTGAAACCTCACACTGTCAAACTGTACCCCATAACCAGGTACAATTATTATTTGTCAGTTATAAATAAAATGTTATAAAAATATAAAACATATTTTTATTTTAGCGTATTGACATAAAATTTTTTATCTTTCTATGTACCCATTTATTCCTTTAAATCATATTTTATGCAGCATTCATTCATTATTTTACTGGCTAGAACTGCTAAGTTTTCTGTTTACAAAAATTCCTCCTGTATTTCTCTTATAAAGACTTGGATTGGGAATCGAAGAAGGAAATATCGTTTAATGGGGATTGAAGTTCCACCTCCAAGAGGAGGCCCTGCTGATTTCTCTGAGCAGCCTGAGTCTGGTTCTTTATCTGCACTCACACCAGGAGAGGAAGCTGGGCCTGAAATAGGAGAGGATAATGACAGAAATGATGAAGTATCCATCTGTTTGTCTGAAGGAAGCTCTCAAGGTACTTTATATGCTGAATCTTCTAATAATAGCCTTTGTAAATTTGATGCATTTTGTACTTGATTTTCAGCTTACTGCACTTCAAGTCCAGAGTCTTCAAAACATTTGGCCAAGTATTAGAGACAATAGATTTATTTTTAATGCCTCCACCGAAACAGTCTCCCGCATCATCATCACAAGGAAAATTCATCCACAACAATAATAATCTCCTACATTTATAAATGTTGATTATTACAATTCATGCATTATAATTAAGTAAATGATTTTTATTTTATTGGAATTCTAGTCGATTTAGGTCAGAGCATTATAAACACACTATAATGAAAGAGTATGGCAGAATGTGACAAATACCAGGCTAGTACTCAGGAAATCTGGATGCAACTCCTAGCTTTTCATGCAACTTTTCATGAGACTTTCACGCAAAGTATTTAATTGGGCTTTAGTTTCCTCATCTGCTAAAGAGAATTAGTCTGGATTATCTTTATGATACCTCTTAATGTTTCTCTGAAAAAGAATTAAAATAATATTATGTAATGATACTATCTGTCCGTGAGAAGTATGTTTCATTTGTCCTCAAGCATAGATATGATTCTCTTCTGACATATTTTTATTAACACTTTTATTGAGATTTAATTTACACATCATATAATTCATCCATTGTAAGGCCAGGTGAGGTGACTAACGCCTCTAATCCCAGCACTTTGGGAGACTGTTGTGGAATGATTGCTTGAACTCAGGAGTTCGAAATCAGCCAGGGCAACATAATGAGACCTCATCTCTACAAAAAGTGGGTTTTTTTGTTTGTTTGTTTTGTTGTTGTTGTTGTTTTTGTTGCTGTTGTTGTTGTTGTTTTAGTTAGCTACAGTCCCAGCTACTCAGGAGTCTAAGGTGAGAGGATCACTTGAGCCCTGGAGTTTGAGGCTGCAGTGAGCTCAAGTAATTGTGCCACTGTACTCCAACCTGGGTGACAGAGTGACACCCTGTCTCAAAATAAAATCATTCATTTTAAATATATAATTCAATGATTTTTAGTAAATTTTATGCAGTTGTACAACCATCACCATCACTGAAATCTGAATTTATATCAGTTTCATCACTCCAATAATTCCCTTGAGCCCATTTGCAGTCACTCCCTCTCCCCACTCTCAACTTCAGGAAGCCATTGATCTGCTTTATGATGATATAAATTTGTCTTTTCAGGGCATTTTCTATAAATTGAATCATACAATATATAGGCTTTTTGTACCTGTGATTGAGAAACAAAGAGGGTCATGCCTTTTCTCATTTTGCTTTTGTTTTCATTGAACTCTGTTTAGAATACTTACAATATATTTTCCAGTTTATGGTTTGCCTTTTAATTTTGCTTATGATGTTTTCTGATGTCAGATTTTCTTTTGTAATTTTTAAGTTTTCAAATCTACCAATACTTTCCTTTATGGTTTCTGACCTTGGGTCATGATTACAGTCTTTCCTTATACTACAATTATGTAAATATACCCCCACATTTGCCTCTAGTATCCTTATAGTTTAATTTGTACAACTTGATATTTATTTCACCTAGAATTAATTTTGCTTTAAGATGTGTGAATACATCCAATTTTATATTTCCAAATGGTTAACTAATTATCCCTACACCATTTGTTGAATAACTCTTTTACCAGTGAGTTGGAATGTAGCTTTTTATTAAATACACACACACTCTCTCTCTCTCACACACACACATGCACACACATATACACACATGCAGACGTACACATATACACATGTGGGTCAAATCTGAGACTTCTTGTTGTTACACTGATTTGACGGTTTACAACTTTCACTTTATAAAATGTCTTAATATCTGGTAGGGCCCTCATTCTTCTTTACTTTGTAGTATATTGATTCTTGAATTGTTTAGTCATACAATTTGAACTGTTTAAGCATACCTTTTCCAAGTCTCCTTCCCCAAAATCCATTCAAGATTTTTCTTGGCATTGTATTAAATTTATAGAATACTGTAGGAAGATGAATTCAGCTTTGCACGTATTGAATTTTAGATAGTGGTTGGACATCCATGTAGAGCTGTCCAAGCAGGCCTTTGGATAATATGAGTCTGAAACTCAGATGAGTGCTTAAGACATAAAAAGAAATATGGAAGTCACCCACATTGAGGCAAAAAATATCTAGCCATGAAAATTGAAGATTTAGTTAAGTGAGAAAATGAAAAACAAGAAAGGACAATGGACAAAGACTGTGAATTGATAAATATCCAGATTTGGGCATTGGAGGAGAAAAGGGAGCCCTTGAAAGAACATTCAGAAACAGAAGAAGCAGGACAGTATGCTTTTCCTAAAACCAAGGAAAGAGTCGGGTGCAGTGGCATGCCTGTAGTCTCAGCTACTTGGAAAGCTGAGGCGAAAAGGATCCCTTGAAGTTGGGAGTTTGAAGTTTCAGTGTGTTCTGATTGCACCTGTGAATAGCCACTGTACTCCAGCCTGGGCAACATAGTGACTTCTGTCTCTAAAATTAAGAAAAAAAAAAACAAAAACAAATAAAGAGATTTCAGAAGGAAGAGGTGTCATTATTTCAGTAGTCTCGTGGTCTCATAGAAGTTAAGTAGAAAAAGGGATGAGAAAGCCATTGAATTTGGTGGTGTTTTAGAAATTCTTTAAAAAAGCAATTAACTGCATGGGGAGAGGAGAGGCAAGCAGATTTCAGTAGGTTGAGTAATGAAAGGGAAAGCAAAGCTACTAGTATTAAGAGGGCCATGTATGTTAAGATCAGGTATTTGAAATGTTATCTATGTGAATATTCAAGTTTCTCTCTCTCTCTCTTTCCTAACATTTGTTATTCATATTGCAGATGATAACAGAATTAAGTGTACAGGGAAATAGTGAGGCAGATTTTAAAATTATCAAGAAAAAAAGAAATATTGCACCATTTCCAAGCCCTTTATTTCTAATATGGTTGGTCCTTTAAACCATTTCTGTCATTGGTTAGTGTTTACTAAATTGCATGTGCCTGGAGATACTTGGATATTCCCAGTGACTCATGACTGGTGTTTTAGAGCCTGCTGAGTGGTCACTAGCTGAAGGAGAGTGGAGAAGTAGGGATTTGTGTCTTTCTGTGGTTGAGTGGGTGAGCTGAGAGAAAATATTCAGAGAAAGTACAGAAGACCCTAAGTGAAGTTTCGTTTCCCAACTCCCACTTCTCCACCTAAAAAATAATTTTAGAAAATAAGTAGTTGAAAGGAAAAAAGTGAAAGTTAATTTTAAAGACCACTTAATGGTCCACTCTTAATGGACCACTGCTCCTACACTGATATTCTTTGTCATGGTGTGTTCTTTAAATAGCTGGCATAGTAATCAAGACACAATGAGAAAAAGAAGAAAGAGAATTTAATGCATGAATCAAAAAACACTTGATCAGAGTGTGATTACCTAGAATTTTTTATCGGTGGCTTATCTTTCCACAGCTGCATGGTAACCTTTTCATTCTCACAGAAATTGCAACAGAAAAGCATAAAATCATTTTCAAATACTGAAAAGAGCCCTTTTTGGTACAGTTTCCTACTAGTTATGTCCTATTCTCTTCCTCATTTTGCTAGTGGAGAATACTAATACGATTCGTTTGATCAAGTGAATCATATCATCTGGCCTAAATTAATATCATGCCTTTAAAATATGCTAACCATTTTCCTTCCAGTTTATGAAAATGTATTTAAATATATTTTTACTTTGAAATTTCCATTAATTACATCTAAGAAATATAAAGAAAAAATAATCTTTAGATTATTCTAAAATTAGCTGCCCATAGTATTTCAAAAACCTAACAACTTAAATTCAGACCTTATAATAGGGCTATTGATTCAGTAGCATTAGAGTCTTCTGCATATCTAAGAAGGGAAAGATATCTTTAAGTTAGGGTTACATATTACATATTAAAAATCAATTGAAAATCACATTAAAATATTCTAGAAAAATCTGTATAAGCAAAAATTAAGATTTTTTTTAAATTCAGTAAAAGGCAGCTTTAGTAAGAGTCAAAAAAAGTGCTGCTGGTCTTTTAGCAGTTTCAGTTCCACTCATTTGTTTCTGAGAGGGTAGATACTTCCCTAATACAGAGCTTCTGACTTACCTCTAACTTCCACCTTCCACCTCCCACCTTCCATTTCCCATTTGCTTTCCCTTTCCCTGTGTGTTGGTGAAGAGAAAAGAAGTGTGGTTAGGAAAGACAAAAAACAAAAACAAAAGCAAATAAACCTACCTGAGCCCACCCCTCCCACAACTGCAAACTCTAGCAAAAGTAACAGCCAGATGGCTGAGCTCCTTAATTTCTGTATCTACAATTAATACACTGTGAAAAATAAATTTGTTTGAACAACTTTAAAGATTTTTACTATCCTGAGAACCAAAATTTTTAAAGATGAGAACAATTAACATCTATGTCATTAAATTTTACATCAAAGCCTCTTTTTTCGGCTGTATCTATTATATGGGTATGCACGTGAAAGATAATTATAGTTACTTAGTGTGAGTACATACAGCCACCACATAGAGCGCCCTCTAGAGTTTGTACTGGGTAATTATTCCACTTTATTATCCAATTAGCAGAGCTGCTTCTCTTGGGGAATTACCAGGCACATAGATAGTGCTTAGATTTCAAACATTCACAAATATTGAAGCTTCTGTAAGCGAAAGAAAACATTCCTTATTCAACTGTATCACTTCACATCCTTTTATTTTAGAAATCCCAATATAGTTTTAATTTAAATCTTTCAAAATAATCAAACCATGTACAAAATATGTTGCCAGTAAAGGAGAACTGGGTACAAAGTTATGAGAAAAGGAGAATAGGAATATAAGGCAAACCTTTAAAGAATGTTACCTTGTTGATGAGCAATATAAACTCTCTTCTGAGGCCACTAGTGCTAATACTGGCTGATGACACTTTTTCCCTTCCTTCATTACATTTTGTTGCTGATTACATAGGAATTGAAATGTCTGTGATTTGAAATATCTAAGTAATGAGTAGGTAAAGGCTCCTCTGTCTATGAACGGTTCTTTAAAAAAAATTAAATTGACCTGTTTTTAAGATTCCACATATAAGTGAGATCATGCAATATTTTCCTTTCTGTGTTCAGTTATTTCACTTAGCATAATGTCCTGCAGGTCTGCTTCAGTTTGTTCTAGCACTGCTATAGGGAAATACCTGAGACTGGGTAATTTATAAAGAAAAGAGATTTAATTGGCTCACAGTTCTGCAGGCTGTAAAGGAAGCATGTTGCTGGCTTCTTCTCAGGGAGGCCTCAGGAATTTACAATCATGGCAGAAGGTGAAAGGGAAGCAGGCAGGTCTTACATGCCTGGAACAGGAGGAAGAGGGGTGCGGTGCTACACACTTTCAACACCAGATCTCTTGAGAACTCACTCACTCTTACAAGAACAGCATCAAAGGGGAAATCTACCCCCATGATCCAATCACCTCCCACCAGGCTCCAACTGCAACATTGGGGATTGCAATTTGATGTAAGTTTTGGGAGGGGACACAGACCTAAACCATATCAGGGTCTATCCATGTTGTGGCAAATGGCAGGGGAGAAAAACAGACAAATATAAACAGATAGAGAAAAAAAAAAGAGATTACCAGGATCAGAGTAGGAGGGAGAGGAAATAGGGAAATGCAGGTCAAATGATAAAAAGTAGCAAATATGTAGTATGAACAAGTCAAAAGATCTAATATGCAACATGAGGATGACTATTAATAAGTGTACTGTATTCAGGATTTTTGCTAAAGGAGTATATTATAGCTGCTCATGGGTGGGGATGAATAACTATGTGAGATAGTGGATATGTTAACTTGTTTCATTATAGAAACAATTTATATATGTGTGTGTGTATCTTATAACATTATGTTGTATATCTCAAATATACCCAATAAAATTTAATTTTAAAAAAATATAGCAGAGGAGACAAAAACATTTAAATTGTGTTTATAGTGGACTTTGCATCAAAATTCTGGTAAGATTTTCCTGGATATCTTAAACTTGAATTCTCTATATGGTCATATGTGAGTTCCTGGATCAACCACATTTTCCTCTTAATAATTCCCCCATGCTCATACAAGGCACCCCTATATTTCTTTCCATGAAAAGGAATAAACTTAGAAAAATTCGTGAGGGCTGATAAATATCTTTGTTCTACTTCGTAAGGTGAAGTAAAATGTCAGTTATCATGAGATCGCGAAATTCTACTAGTATTTATTCAAATAATCTCCATAATATGGCTGTGCCAAAAGAAGAGATAGAGAGAGAGAGAGAGGAACATTGCTACCTTGTTTTTTTAAGGGGCTGGTGGAGGGTAATCTAAAACAGAAGGGATTATAAATGCAGACACCCTGTGCCTTGAACCAACCAGTTCCCCTAGGTCAGCCTGGAGAGTATTTTAGTAGTCTGGTTTCTCTGAATTAATTTATTTCTTTGACTTATTTTCTCGTTTTTAGAATATTGAATTTTGATCAGAAAAGGGATACATGTTCATTTTAGAAAGCACTGGGAAATACAATAAAAAACAGAAACAATCCTATTCCTCAATGATAACCCTTCTGAAAATAAGGATAAGAGGATATTTTTGCCACCATTTTCTCTTAGCATACATACAGGAGTGTGTGTGTGTCTTTGTACGCACATACATTCACAAAACTGGAAATACTCTGGACTTATGGTTTTATATCATAGATTTGAAAATTATTTTACGACTTTTTTCTTATTTGAATGAGAAACAAATGTTCATTGCAGAAAAATATTTAAATACAAATAAGCAAAAAGAAAACAGAAAAATTAAAAATCATTCATAATTCCATCTAGAAATACTAATGACAGTGTCTTGGTGGAAACAGTCCTAGTGTTTCTCCACGAAAATTTACATATTTGCATAATAAATTTATTTAAATTTTATAGTGAAGTTTATGTATTTTAAAATAAAATTAATATTATATGTATCCACACAATAGATTTTGTTACCTTCATTTTTTCACTTGCCAGTAAACCATGAATATTTTCCTTATTACTACTGTTCTTCTACTTCAATTTTAGTGGCTTCATAATATTTATTATAGAGATAGATTCTAAATTTCTCTATTCCTCCATTGTTAAGGATACAGTTTTCGTCCATTTTTTCAATTACAAATAGGACAATGGTGACCATCCTTGTATTTGCCCCCATCCCTACTTATTTCCTTTGAATGTATTGTTTGAAGTAGAATTGCTCATCAAACATGTGTGAAATGAATTTGCCTTTTGTGTCTTTTTATAATACAGAAATTATTTAAATGACCTTGAAAATAGTATTCTCAAGAAAGTTTTGTGAAATGAAAAATGAAATTATGGCATTTTTTTTTCTATAGAAGAGCCCAATGAAGTTGTTCCGAATGATGCAAGGGCTCATAAGGAAGAGGACCACCATGCAGTAACCACAGATAATGTGGTATGTACAGTTTGAAATTCTTTTCTCATTACATGGTTGACGTCAAGCCCAAGTATCCAGTTGGTGAAAATATTCTCATTTTCAGAATAAAGTCTTGCTCCACTTCACAAACCAAAACACAACTCTTTCCAATGAAATTACATATCTTTGATGGCTTAGTAAATAAAATTTAAAATGTTGTCATTTGTATCACTAATTTTTTGATTGAGGAGATTTGCAAATATAAAAACCCAATACTTGGTATGTATATGATATTTTACATATAACAAGCTATTTTTCTTCAACACAGTTAGCAAAGAGCAGATTTCTACCTATTTGACGGATGGCAGAATGAAAACAGAGTTTAGCATGAGATCGTGAAGGAAACCTTTGTTAGTTGTGGCACGTGTATGCAAGAATTTCTGACTCTGAGTTCTCTATTCAGAACATACCCATCAGTGGTGTGTTTGGAACTTTTTTCCTCCTGTTACTAGTTAAATTGTACTCTGGTTACTCATCTTAAAAATCACAATATATGAGGAAAGACAGTATTAAATGTTTGAATAGCAAATAGAAGCAGGTTGTGTGTGGAGTAAACTGGGTTTTGTGAAAATGTAAACATATAGTGATGCTCCCTATGCAGCTGTTTTAGCAACATCTGTTTATATTCTGCCCTATCAAGTAATCCTATAATCAAGATGGTATTAAGAGTCAGATATAAAGGGGAATGTCATTGTCCTTTTGTTTTTGCTTTTGAATCAGCGTTCTCTGTTTGATTGCAGCCACTAAAAAAATAGCCTCTTAATTGATTTTTTTTGTTATAAAACAGCTGTGACTTTAGGGTTTACTTTGACTTTCATTACAAGCATTACTTATTTCACACTGTAGTCCTGCCATGTGTCTTTAATAAAAGTTGAGCGCATAGAATAGTTCTGCTATTTTTTTGTTAAATAACAATAACATATAAGTGTTTTCTACAAGTAGAATATAGTTTAGGATTGTATTTTACTGATTTGAGTCCTGGTTGAAGTCAATGTTTGACCCTTCTAACACTAAGTTCAACAAGCATACAGGAAAACAGCTTTGATTGTGAGGCAAAGTAGTGTTTTTATTAGATAGCTATTAGTAATTGTTTTCCACCGTTATGAATTGTGCTCATCTTAAATTCCACCAACTAATAATCTTCTGCTACAGATTTGAGTTTTAGTGTGCAAGTTATATACAATTTACAAATTGAAACATCTTTCCCTTTAAAGACATGCTCATTTTTAGCCTGAATTTCTCTGCGTTGAATCTCCTTTGCAGCAGATATTTGAGATAATGAATGAAGCCATGGCATGGGATGACTCACAGTCATTTAGGCACCTAATTTTTCTTTTTTTTTCTTTTATTTATTTATTTATTATTATTATACTTTAGGTATATCTCCCAATGCTATCCCTCCCTCCTCTACCCACCCCACAACAGTCCCCAGAGTGTGATGTTCCCCTTCCTGTGTCCATGTGTTCTCATTGTTCAATTCCCACCTATGAGTGAGAATATGCGGTGTTTGGTTTTTTGTTCTTGCGATAGTTTACTGCGAATGATGATTTCCATTTTCATCCATGTCCCTACAAAGGACATGAACTCATCATTTTTTATGGCTGCATAGCATTCCATGGTGTATATGTGCCACGTTTTCTTAATCCAGTCTATCATTGTTGGACATTTGGGTTGGTTCCAAGTCTTTGATACTGTGAATAATGCCGCAATAAACATAACGTGTGCATGTGTCTTTATAGCAGCATGATTTATAGTCCTTTGGGTATATACCCAGTAATGGGATGGCTGGGTCAAATGGCATTTCTAGTTCTAGATCCCTGAGGAATCACCACACTGACTTCCACAATGGTTGAACTAGTTTACAGTCCCACCAACAGTGTAAAAGTGCTCCTATTTCTCCACATCCTCTCCAGCACCTGTTGTTTCCTGATTTTTTAATGATTGCCATTCTAACTGGTGTGAGATGGTATCTCATTGTGGTTTTGATTTGCATTTCTCTGATGGCCAGTGATGGTGAGCATTTTTTCATGTGTTTTTTGGCTGCATAAATGTCTTCTTTTGAGAAGTGTCTGTTCATGTCCTTCGCCCACTTTTTCATGGGGTTGTTTGTTTTTTTCTTGTAAATTTGTTGGAGTTCATTGTAGATTCTGGATATTAGCCCCTTGTCAGATGAGTAGGTTGCGAAAATTTTCTCCCATTTTGTAGGTTGCCTGTTCACTCCGATGGTAGTTTCTTTTGCTGTGCAGAAGCTCTTGAGTTTAATTAGACCCCATTTGTCAATTTTGGCTTTTGTTGCCATTGCTTTTGGTGTTTTAGACATGAAGTCCTTTCCCATGCCTATGTCCTGAATGGTAATGCCTAGGTTTTCTTCTAGGGTTTTTATGGTTTTAGGTCTAACATTTAAGTCTTTAATCCATCTTGAATTGATTTTTGTATAAGGTGTAAGGAAGGGATCCAGTTTCAGCTTTCTACATATGGCTAGCCAGTTTTCCCAGCACCATTTATTAAATAGGGAATCCTTTCCCCATTTCTTGTTTTTGTCAGGTTTTTCAAAGATCAGATAGTTGTAGATATGCGGCATTATTTCTGAGGGCTCTGTTCTGTTCCATTGATCTATATCTCTGTTTTGGTACCAGTACCATGCTGTTTTGGTTACTGTAGCCTTGGAGTATAGTTTGAAGTCAGGTAGTGTGATGCCTCCAGCTTTGTTCTTTTGGCTTAGGATTGACTTGGCGATGCGGGCTCTTTTTTGGTTCCATATGAACTTTAAAGTAGTTTTTTCCAATTCTGTGAAGAAAGTCATTGGTAGCTTGATGGGGATGGCATTGAATCTGTAAATTACCTTGGGAAGGATGGCCATTTTCACGATATTGATTCTTCCTACCCATGAGCATGGAATGTTCTTCCATTTGTTTGTATCCTCTTTGATTTCATTGAGCAGTGGTTTGTAGTTCTCCTTGAAGAGGTCCTTCACGTCCCTTGTAAGTTGGATTCCTAGGTATTTTATTCTCTTTGAAGCAATTGTGAATGGGAGTTCACTCATGATCTGGCTCTCTGTTTGTCTGTTATTGGTGTATAAGAATGCTTGTGATTTTTGTACATTGATTTTGCATCCAGAGACTTTGCTGAAGTTGCTTATCAGCTGAAGGAGATTTTGGGCTGAGACAATGGGGTTTTCTAGATATACCATCATGTCGTCTGCAAACAGGGACAATTTGACTTCCTCTTTTCCTAATCGAATACCCATTATTTCCTTCTCCTGCCTAATTGCCCTGGCCAGAACTTCCAACACTATGTTGAATAGGAGTGGTGAGAGAGGACATCCCTGTCTTGTGCCACTTTTCAAAGGGAATGCTTCCAATTTTTGCCCATTCAGTATGATATTGGCTGTGGGTTTGTCATAGATAGCTCTTATTATTTTGAGATACGTCCCATCAATACCTAATTTATTGAGAGCTTTTAGCATGAAGGGTTGTTGAATTTTGTCAAAGGCCTTTTCTGCATCTATTGAGATAATCATGTGGTTTTTGTCTTTGGTTCTGTTTATATGCTGGATTACATTTATTGATTTGCGTATATTGAACCAGCCTTGCATCCCAGGGATGAAGCCCACTTGATCATGGTGGATAAGCTTTTTGATGTGCTGCTGGATTTGGTTTGCCAGTATTTTATTGAGGATTTTTGCATCAATGTTCATCAAGGATATTGGTCTAAAATTCTCTTTTTTGGTTGTGTCTCTGCCAGGCTTTGGTATCAGGATGATGCTGGCCTCATAAAATGAGTTAGGGAGGATTCCCTCTTTTTCTATTGATTGGAATAATTTCAGAAGGAATGGTATGAGCTCCTCCTTGTACCTCTGGTAGAATTCGGCTGTGAATCCATCTGGTCCTGGACTCTTTTTGGTTGGTAAGCTATTGATTGTTGCCACAATTTCAGCTCCTGTTATTGGTCTATTCAGAGATTCAACTTCTTCCTGGTTTAGTCTTGGGAGGGTGTATGTGTCGAGGAATTTATCCATTTCTTCTAGATTTTCTAGTTTATTTGCATAGAGGTGTTTGTAATATTCTCTGATGGTAGTTTGTATTTCTGTGGGATTGGTGGTGATATCCCCTTTATCATTTTTTATTGCATCTATTTGATTCTTCTCTCTTTATTTCTTTATTAGTCTTGCTAGTGGTCTATCAATTTTGTTGATCCTTTCAAAAAACCAGCTCCTGGATTCATTTATTTTTTGAAGGGTTTTTTGTGTCTCTATTTCCTTCAGTTCTGCTCTGATTTTAGTTATTTCTTGCCTTCTGCTAGCTTTTGAATGTGTTTGCTCTTGCTTTTCTAGTTCTTTTAATTGTGATGTTAGGGTGTCAATTTTGGATCTTTCCTGCTTTCTCTTGTGGGCATTTAGTGCTATAAATTTCCCTCTACACACTGCTTTGAATGCATCCCAGAGATTCTGGTATGTTGTGTCTTGGCTCTCGTTGGTTTGAAAGAACATCTTTATTTCTGCCTTCATTTCGTTATGTACCCAGTAGTCATTCAGGAGCAGGTTGTTCAGTTTCCATGTAGTTGAGTGGTTTTGAGTGAGATTCTTAATCCTGAGTTCTAGCTTGATTGCACTGTGATCTGAGAAATAGTTTGTTATAATTTCTGTTCTTTTACATTTGCTGAGGAGAGCTTTACTTCCAAGTATGTGGTCAATTTTGGAATAGGTGTGGTGTGGTGCTGAAAAAAATGTATATTCTGTTGATTTGGGGTGGAGAGTTCTGTAGATGTCTATTAGGTCCGCTTGGTGCAGAGCTGAGTTCAATTCCTGGGTATTCTTGCTGACTTTCTGTCTTGTTGATCTGTCTAATGTTGACAGTGGGGTGTTAAAGTCTCCCATTATTAATGTGTGAGAGTCTAAGTCTCTGTGTAGGTCACTCAGGACTTGCTTTATGAATCTGGGTGCTCCTGTATTGGGTGCATATATATTTAGGATAGTTAGCTCTTCTTGTTGAATTGATCCCTTTACCATTATGTAATGGCCTTCTTTGTCTCTTTTGATCTTTGTTGGTTTAAAGTCTGTTTTATCAGAGACTAGGATTGCAACCCCTGCCTTTTTTTGCTTTCCATTTGCTTGGTAGATCTTCCACCATCATTTTATTTTGAGCCTATGTGTGTCTCTGCACATGAGATGGGTTTCCTGAATATAGCACACTGATGGGTCTTGACTCTTTATCCAATTTGCCAGTCTGTGTCTTTTGATTGGAGCATTTAGTCCATTTACATTTAAAGTTAATAGTGTTATGTGTGCATTTGATCCTGTCATTATGATGTTAGCTGGTTATTTTGCTCGTTAGTTGATGCAGTCTCTTCCTAGTCTCGATGGTCTTTACAATTTGGCAGGATTTTGCAGCGGCTGGTACTGGTTGTGCCTTTCCATGTTTAGTGCTTCCTTCAGGAGCTCTTTTAGGGCAGGCCTGGTGGTGACAAAATCTCTCAGCATTTGCTTGTCTGTAAAGTATTTTATTTCTCCTTCACTTATGAAGCTTAGTTTGGCTGGATATGAAATTCTGGGTTGAAAATTCTTTTCTTTAAGAATGTTGAATATTGGCCCCCACTCTCTTCTGGCTTGTAGAGTTTCTGCCGAGAGATCTGCTGTTAGTCTGATGGACTTCCCTTTGAGGGTAACCCGACCTTTCTCTCTGGCTGCCCTTAACATTTTTTCCTTCATTTCAACTTTGGTGAATCTGACAATTATGTGTCTTGGAGTTGCTCTTCTCGAGGAGTATCTTTGTGACGTTCTCTGTATTTCCTGAATCTGAATGTTGGCCTGCCTTGCTAGATTGGGGAAGTTCTCCTGGATAATATCCTGCAGAGTGTTTTCCAACTTGGTTCCATTCTCCCCGTCACTTTCAGGTACACCAATCAGACGTAGATTTGGTCTTTTCACATAGTCCTATATTTCTTGGAGGCTTTGCTCGTTTCTTTTTATTCTTTTTTCTCTAAACTTCCCTTCTCGCTTCATTTCATTCACTTCATCTTCCATCGCTGATACCCTTTCTTCCATTTGATCGCATCAGCTCCTGAGGCTTCTGCATTCTTCACGTAATTCTCGAGCCTTGGTTTTCAGCTCCATCAGCTCCTTTAAGCACTTCTCTGTATTGGTTATTCTAGTTATACATTCTTCTAAATTTTTTTCAAAGTTTTCAACTTCTTTGCCTTTGGTTTGAATATCCTCCCATAGCTCAGAGTAATTTGATCATCTGAAGCCTTCTTCTCTCAGCTCGTCAAAGTCATTTTCCGTCCAGCTTTGTTCTGTTGCTGGTGAGGAACTGCGTTCCTTTGGAGGAGGAGAGGTACTCTGCTTTTTAGAGTTTCCAGTTTTTCTGCTCTGTTTTTTCCCCATCTTTGTGGTTTTATCTACTTTTGGTCTTTGATGATGGTGACATACAGATGGGTTTTTGGTGTGGATGTCCTTTCTGTTTGTTGGTTTTCCTTCTAACAGACAGGACTCTCAGCTGCAGGTCTGTGTGAGGTGTCAGTCTGCCCCTGTTGGGGGGTGCCTCCCAGTTAGGCTGCTCGGCGGTCAGGGATCAGGGACGCACTTGAGGAGGCAGTCTGCCCGTTCTCAGATCTCAAAAAGCAATTGATTTTTTAGAAACAAAATGCCGCACTTTCAAAGGCTAATCTCCTCTGCCTGTAACTTTTGAGTGTCCCCAATTATTCATGGATGACAAATCAAACAGACATATAAGACCTATTTAAATGCACACATCTATACGGTGGCCTTTGGTGCGTCCCTCCCTGAATTGCCTAGCTCCATTTTCCCAGAGCCAATCCAAATATGTCGAGAATCTAAAAAACATCAAAAAATATCAAATCTGAGGTCTTGGAAGAGCTGACATGATGAAGCCCCAATTTTATAGAGATTAGAATAGAAAACAAAATATTGGATTCCTCTCCAGGCAGCAGTAGAAAGTAATTTCACTGCAGCTGTTTCCCTGACTCAAAAGCCTGCAAGTCACAAACCCTGTAATAGTATCATATCCTCATACGCAGTATATTAAATATAGTCATTCCAAGTTAATTTGTGACTTTTAATCACCATGTGTAAATATATATGTATGTGTGTGCATACATGTATATATGTGTGTGTATACATACACACACACACATACAGAGTAGGAAGCCTGATTTCAAATTCTGCCTACAACATGTTGCTATTTATGTGCTTGTTCTGAAAAGACCGTCTAGTGACTGAATATAGCTTAGTTTTTCCTTCTTTATAAATTTTCTTTGGGTTGGCAGGGTTTAAATATTTAAAGGAGTTTTTTCTTAACTGTGTTTTTTACATGTGAAAGAAAAAATTAGAGCTGATTTTATTTATACCTTTTTTTTTGCTTTTTTTAAAAAAGTCACATGATTAGAGAACTTGCCTCCTCATGGTTGGAGCTCATTGGTCATTTTTTTTCATCAACGCTGAACTGTTTTGTTCATTCTTTCTACAGATATTTAATTAGTGTTAGTACCTACTGTGGACAAGATATTGTACAAGCTATGCTATGCCTTTTTTTAAAAGCTAAAGATAATTTAATCTGTCTCTTTCCTTTCTCTTTCTCCCTTTTCCTCTCTCTTCACCTCCTCATCCTGGCTGTTACTCTTCAATGAAGGAAACAAATCATCATGCTATTTTTATCATTACATCATAGATGCCTGCTTTTAATTAGTTGTCAAGCTAAAGTTGTTCAGTGTGCAGGAAATATTGGAATTTCTAAAAATTGTATTTGATTTTGGAATATGTCATATGCTGACATTTTACATTAGAAGTCACAAAGAGGATGTGGAAACTTAAAAAAGAAAGCTATTCCTATCAATTGTATGTTTACTCCCATTAAAATAGACCACCATTACAGGAAGTGAATTTCCTGTCCCTGGAGGGTGCTGTTTAAGCAGTTCGCCTGTTTTGTTAGGGATATTGTAGAAAGACATTTTCTATTTTAAATAGTATTAATTTTTTTATTTACCAAGCAGTCATCAGCTAAAGGTAGAGGGAGGTGGCTCAGACACACACTATATGTAACACTGAGGAGCCAGTCAGTTATCAGAATTTATTCCAGATAACCTAGACTAGATAACTTGAACATTGAATGCATATTTTCTATACATTGCTGAGTGTAGTAAGAATGATGTGATATATATTTGTAACTTCTCTACTTGTGTTACAGAAAATAGAAATTATTGATGATGAAGAAAGTGACATGATAAGTAATTCTGAAGTAGAACAAGTAAACTCTCTCTTGGATTATAAGGTAGGTAATTTTAAATTATGAATTTATTAAGAGAAGGTATTAAATGAGGCAGAATTTTACAATACCTATGCTACTCCTATTTAATAAGTTAAGCATTCTAAGGCTCTGCATTAATTCTTCCTGGCAACTTGAATATCAGTCAGAGTGCTGGTTATTTTAATTATTACTGTCGGGTTTAGGGGTTATGATCTTAGGCAAAGAGTTTGCTGAGTGGAGTAAGTATTGATGGTATATGGCAGGATGGAGGCTGTACTTAGTCGTGGTCAACATGAAATGTATGACAAAGCTTTTCTAAAGCCAATGTTCGTTTTTAAATGCTGGTAAAAGGGATTTTTTTCCAGTGGACTTTGCTAATTTTATCCTAAATTTTTACTTCTTCTGTAGACAATTTTTAAAAATTTGATAATATAGTTGTTATAGGAGAAGTTTACAAGCAATTTCCAAAGCAAATACAGAATGAATATGAATACAGATGACCTTTTCTTAATGTCATTTGTTACTAAATTGAAAAGCTGCCTCTGACAGAGTGCTATACATATTATTTTATTAAATCTGTATATAAGATATCAGTCTGTATGTCAATATGTTTTCTGCATAGATTTATAAAAGCTGTCCCTTTGATAATCATTATCCTATCTTACTAGGTAACTCTGGGACCTTCTGAAATTTTGGCCACACAGTCCTTTTCATACACAAAAGTTCTTGTTATGGAATGTCATTAGTGTTCAAAGCAGAGATTAGTAATGTTAAAATGTTAACAGAAAATAACATTTAATCAGAAAATACAACAGCTGTCATTTCCTCAAAAATCTTTTCAGTTTTACTATAATTGAAATGTATGCTATCCAACAGATTCTGTTTTCCAAATATTCATAACATGTCAAGCTTTAAAATATTGAATATAGTAAACACAGAAGCAAAATATCTTTTGAAATGTATTTCCTAAATGGTCAAAGAACATGATGAAATCCTATATTTTGACTGTATTTCCAACTAACAGAATTATAAATTTGTTGGTTCTGAAATACAAGAGATTATGATAATCTCTCCTACATGGTCATATAATATTTCTAAATGCCCAGTTCAGGATTTCAATGTCTCTGCATGCCACAGCTTGGCACAGGTTGTGGAAACTACAGACGAAAGGACTGGATTGTGCAGCTGTTAAGTGTGCTCCTCTTAGCACTCTCAAATATGTCAAAGAGGGTTGGGCCTAGGACTCAGAGGATTCTTTCCAAGACCTCTCCCCTCTTGGGTGGCAGTCTACTTGAAAAGGTTTGGCGCTAAAAACCAGAGTAGGGCAGGGCAGAGTGTCTAGTCCAGAAATGTTTGTTAATATTTTCACCGAACTCTAAAGAGCATTGCCTTAATCCAGTGTTTTCCATTGTATTAAATTCTGTGGAAACAAGGGGTCATTCACTACCCCATTAGGGATTTTTTGTATGTTTTATATAAGTGTCTCAGGCTCGGCAGTTCCATAAAGTTCTTTTTTTTAATCCTCAAAATTCAGCACTTATATAGAAAATATATCTTTTTGTAATCATGATTTTAATATTTTTCAACTCACCTCACATGAACTTTGTTACTTCTAAGGGAAAGGTAAGCAAAACCCCATATAGCAGTTCTTGTTACTGATTTCAGGATGTTGGTTTTAAAAAGCCCTACCAGTTTAGTAATTTATCTGTCTTCAGAGAAAATGTTGTACCCTAGTTATATACACATACTAGTGTTTCTTGTTTGGGGATGAAAACCACATTGTTGATATCTTAAGTACCATTAGGCATCGCTTAATGATGGGGATAAATTCTGAGAAATGCATTGTTAGGCAATTTTGTCATTGTGCAAAACATCATAGAGTGTACTTATACAGACCTAGATGTATATAGCCTACTACATACCTAGGATATATGGTATAGCCTATTGCTTCTAGGCTACAAACCTGTACAGCATGTCACTGTATTGAATACTGTAGGCAATTGGAACACAAAGGTAAGTATTGTGTATCCAACCATAGAAAAGTTAATGCATTGTACTATGATGTTATGATGGCTACAACATCACTAGGTGATAGAAATTTTTCAGCTCCATTATAATTTTATGGGATGACTGTCATTATATGTGGCACATTGTTGACTGAAACGTTGTTATACAACACATGATGATATATTCATCATAAACCTCCTGTGAGAAGAGACTTATTTTATTCACCTATGTGTTACCTGGTTGAGAGCCTGTCATATAACTGTTCAACTATAACTATAGTTATAGTAGTTGCTGAGTGAGTGAAAAAATGACTTAATTTATCTTTGGAAATAATTTTAAAACTATTATGCAAGTACTCATTTATATAAAATCAGGAGCTGGATCATTCTATTTTTCCCCTACACTGAATTATACAGTCTCTCATTCTTGAGATTTCACGTAGCAAACTGAAAGAATGTTTCCAATGGTGCATTTGATAATTATTACTATGCAACCATCAATACTCATTTTGGTCATAGTGGGGTTTTTGCCTGAGATACATCACTAGAAATCCATGTTCTTAGGAATTCTAAATAACACAAAATGTTTATGAGACACATTGATGGGCTCAGTACCTGAGGCAGGAGTAACTGCATCATAAAATAGCACCTCAGACTTGGCAGCCATTAATAGCTTGCTCAGAGATCAAAGCTCTGGTCAATGTGGAAACTGGAGTTCTCCTTACTATCATCTTGACAAAGAATTAACAAAGCTTACTCAAAATGTAGGTAGGGTTTTAACAACAATAAAAATAAGATAGATCTTGTTTTATGATATTCAGTAACTGATGTTATGATACTAGTTCCTCTCACAAGCATTGATTTACTTAGAAAATCTTGAAAGTACACATAAATTACTGCCTGTTATCTAGGAAGCATTTAATAGGCTTGCAAAGCAGCTCTGTGAAGAAAATGTCTGCAATATTAAATTATCTTAAAGCTGTTTATATTTTTCAAACATTGCATAAATACTGAGGAGGAGAAATATTTGCATGAAGAGTTAGAAGTCTGCATACCAAAAGATGCTTCATGACTTTTGCAAATGTGAATCAATGTTTCCTAATACACTTGAATGCAGCTAAGAAGGACTGTGCATTCAAACCAGATACTACTATAATGATAACGTATATCTCCTGTATTAGAAACGACTTCCTGGTCAGCACTTTACTAACACTACTGCTCCAACAATGAATACTAATAAAGCAAAGGCTTAAAATTAGTAAAATATATTATGACAGGAGCATGTTCAGGTAAAAAAAGTTTTTAACTAAGCTGAAAAAATAAATGATATAGTAAACAAGTTAATAGATTGAATATGATAAATACTACACCATCCTCTCAATTGAAACAACAAAAATATCCATATAACCAATTAATTTTAATATACTTTAATTTGGTTTTTTGAACAAATGCTGTTAAAAGTCCTGCTATGATTTTGAGACCAGTTTGCCAGATGCAAAGAATAGTCATAGCCTACTTTCATGTTTTTTGAAATGGTAACTGGCTGATTTTTTTTAGAATAATTTTTACTTTTTAATTGTAAAATGACAAGTAAGAGTTGTGTATATTTATAGGGTACAAAATGCTGTTATGATTTATGAATACCAAGTGGATTAATTAAATCAAACTACATAACATATCCACCACCACAGATACCATATTTTGTGGTGAAAACATTTCAAATTTTCTCATGGTGATTCTGAAATGTACAATATATTATTATTATTTACCATATTCACCATTCATACAATTCAGCATATAAAAAATACTTTCTTGTTTGAAAAAACATGGAGAGAATTGGAGAACATTATGCTAAATGAAATAAGCCAGGAACAAAAAGACTCCCACCACGTTCTCACTTAATGTGCACAATCAAAAACAATCAAATTCAAACAAGCAGAGAGTAGAATGGTGGTTACCAAGGGTTTGTGGGAGGTTGGGAAATAAGGGAATGATGGTCAGAGGATACAAAGTGTCCGTCAGACAGAAGGAAAAGGTTTTATTTCTCCCCTTTGGGATAGACTTTATTTTTAATCAGGTTAATTGATGCATAATTTTCATACAATAAAATTCATCTTCTTAAGTATACAGTTAAATGAGTTTTGACAGGTGGACATAGTTGTGTAAACACCACCATAATTTGTTTATTCACCTGCTAATGAAGTCTTGAACTGCTTCTGGTTTGGGACTATTATAAATAAACCTGCTATGAATATTGATGCATAAGTCTTTTTACGACATGTGTTTTCATTTATCTTGGGTAAATACCTCAAAGTAGGATTGCTGAGTCTTACGTTAAGAAAGATTATGTTGAATTTCATAAGAAACTGCCAAAATATTTTCCAAAGTAGCTATACCATTTTACACTTTCACCAATAATGTATGTATTAATAAACCAAAAATAAAATTGTAAGTCCCTCAACCATCTGAATGAACCCCCGCTCTTGGCCAAGGGCATTCCAAAGTTAACCTGAAAAATTAGTTCAGGCCATGATGGGAAGGGCAAGCTGGCCATGCCTCATTATATCTTCCTCCCATTTGGAATTACGGATAAAACAGATTCTTGAAGTCTGATAAGAAACACTTACAATCTATTCTCTCTGAAGCCTAGTACCTGGAGCCTTCATCTGCAAGATAAAACCTTGGTCTCCACAACCCCTAATCATAACTCAGACGTTCCTTTCTGTTGATAACTCTTTCAAGAAATTTCCAATGAGAATATCTTTGAATCTGTGTTTGACCTGGAAGCCTCTGCTTCCAGTTGTCCCTCCTCTCTGAACCAAACCAATGAACAACTTACAAATATAGATTTATGCCTTGTGTCTTTCTAAAATGTATAAAATCAAGTGGTGGCCCAACCACCTTGGGCACATTTCTCAAGATCTCCTGAGGGTTGTGTTACAGGCCATTGGTCACTCATATTTGGCTCAGAATCAGTCTCTTCAAGGATTTTATAGAGGTTGACACCTTTTGTCAACATGTATGAGACTTCTAATTGCTCCACATTCTTGTCAGCACTTGGTACTGTCAATCTCTTTAACTATCGTAATATGTCAGTAGTAGTATCTCTTTGGGGTTTGAATCTGTATTTCTTTAAGGACAAATGATATTAAGCATATTTTGACGTGCGTATTGGTCATTCAGATACCTTATTTGATGAAGAGTGTGTTCAAATATTTTGCTTTTTACTTTGTGGCTCATCTCATAATTGAGTTGTAACAGTTCTTCATGTATTCTAAATCCAAGTCCTTTGTCAGATGTATGGTTTGAAAATATTTTCTCCCAATATGTGGTTTTATTTTTATTTTCTTTACAATATATTTTAAAGAACAGAGTTGTTTTTTGTATTGTTTTGTTTTGTTTGTTGACATAGGGTCTCACTGTCACCCAAGCTGAAGTGCAGTGGTATGATCATGGCTCACCACAACCTCAAACTCTTGGGCTCAAGCAGTCCTCTTGCTTCAGCCTCCTGAATAGCTGGGACAATAGCTGCATGCCACCACACCATACCATGTCAGGCTATATATATATATGTTTTTTTGGTAGAGACAGGGTTTTGCTATGTTACCCAGGCTGGTTTAAAACTCCTGACCTCATTTTATAAAATAGGTCTTTCTTCAGGCTAGGCACAATAATGCATCCCCGTAATACCAACACTTTGGGAGACTGATGTGGGAGGATCGCTTGAGACCAGGAGTTCAAGATCAGCCTGGGCAAAATAAGGAGACCCCATTTCTACAAAAAAGTTAAAAAAATAATTAGCCACGGATGGTGGTGCATACCTGTAGTCTAGTTACTGAGGTGAGAGGATCCCTTGAGCACAGTAGTTCAAGGTGGCCGTGAGCTATGATTGTACCACTGCACTCCAGTATGGGCAACAGAGCAAGTCCCTGTTTTATAAATAAAAAATAAATAAATAAAATTGATTTAACTAAATAAATTAAAATAAAAGTTTTCTTTTTTTTAAAGTTCCATAATTTTTGTGTTCTATTTAAGAAACTTTTTGCCTAACCTAAGATAACAAAGATTTTCTCCTCTGTTTTCCTCTAAAAGTTTCAGTTTTATTATGCATTTTAGTTTTAGGTCTATGATCCATGTCTTGTTACACTTTGTCTATGATGTGAGGTAAGGGCTGATAATTTTTTTTTTTGCATGTGGATTTACATTTGTTTAACCACTGTTTATTGAAAGACAATACTTTCTTTATCTATTGGGTGACCTCAGCACCTTTGTTGAAAATCAATCGACCATTTTTGTGGGGATTTATTTCTGGTCTCTCTATTTTCTTCCATTGGTTGATATGTCTACCCTTATGCAATACCATCCTTTCTTGATTACTGTGGCTTTCATAGTAAATCTATTCAGAGCACTTTCATGGCCATTATCTTATTTGAGTGTTATAGCCCTCAAAGCTAGAACTGTCAGGGATTACCAGTATAATAACCATTTTACTGATGAGTAAAGAGAGTCTCCCACCCAAGTTTACAGTTATCAGTAGACCTGGCACTAGAATACTCCCAAATATTAGTCCAATTGTTTTACCTATACAACTAGCAAAAATAGTGAAGAGTAACTGATTCTTACACCAATAGTACACAGTGGTACATTTTCAGATTTCTTGGAATAACAGACTCCTACTTAATCTGTGGAGGCTCAGCAAAGAACTTAAGACAATCTTAGTAATTTCAGGCTCTTCTTGGTGCAAATTAACCATTTAAGTTCTGAGTAGTTGGCTTTCTGAATGGCAAATTCAACATTACTCTGTCTGCTATTGCTCTTTGGGTTAATTGGACTCTATCTATTCCTAATCTTTTTTTTTTTTTTTTTTTTTTTTTTTTTTGAGACAGTCTCACTCTTGTTGCCCAGGCTGGAGGGCAGCAGCGCGATCTCTGCTCACTGCAACCTCTGCCCACCTCCAAGGTTCAAGTGATTCTTCTGCCTCAGCCTCCTGAGTAGCTTGGACTACAGGCACACACCACCATGCCCTACTAATTTTTGTATTTTTAGTAGAGATGGAGTTTCACCATGTTGGCCAGGCTGGTCTCAAACTCCTGACCTAAGGTGATCCACCCGCCTCGGCCTCCCAAAGTCCTGGGATTACAGGTGTGAGCCACGCACCCAGCCTCTATTCTTAATCTTAATCTGAATGCCAATTAGGCTTGATATAGGAGGGGTCTTTCCAAGAAGGAAGCTGTTTTTTGGTTTTTCTCTTACTGGAACTTATTGGATTGGTTTTTGATTTTATAAATTGTTTTCTATAAGTGATTTGCTTAAAAGGCATCCTGTGACTAACAGGATCATTTTCTTCCATGCTTTGTATTCCTTTATGTTAACATTTTGTTTTCTTTATTGTCCTTCTAATTTGATGGTTTTTTAGAATTTCATTGTGCATCAAACATGTACAGTCCTAGGTTTACATAAGGTAATTGTATCATTTAATATTTTCTCTTTCAGAATGAAGAAGTCAAATTCATTGAAAATGAGCTAGAGATTCAAAAGCAAAAATACTTTAAACTTCAGACTTTTGTTAGAAGCTTGATATTAGCAATGAAAGCTGATGATAAGGAACAACAGCAGGTAGGTCCCAGGAAAGACTAGTAAGCTGCAATGTATCAAGTCAAAAAATGGTATGTCACACTTGGGTTCTTCATATATTTTCATTTTTATACTTCGTTTCTGCTTGGCATGGAGGAAATATTTGTTATTTCATGACCTTTGCAAAACAGCTTTCTTGAGAATAGGTGCTCAGATTTTGTGTGCTCCTTCAGTGGAAAATCAAAATAATTGATTAATATGCTTTTAATTTCAGGTTAGTCTTTAGGTGAGGAAAATAATTTTAAAATTAATTTCAAAGAAATTTCTGAAAATGTTGATAGAAACTAGGCTACCCTAACTAGAGAGGCACATATTTTGGGACCTTTTGTGAATGAAAGAGTTAAAGCATTTCTTTGCCTCTCTTCTGGATCTTAATTTCCTGCCAACCTCTACTACAGTTCACAGATGTTTGGACATCTTCTATTCTGTAATGTGTTGCTCATCACTAAGAAAATATGAAATTACTTTGTGAAATTCTTTGTTTCCACAGTGCATCACTTACTTTTCCCAATTTAAGTATTTGAGTATTTGAATTTTTGACTTCAAAGATGAAATGTATTGTCTTTTGCATGTTGATGTGGGTTTTTGTTTACCAGTTCCTCCCAAATTACATTTTGTGTCTCATTCATTCATGTGAAATCTATATAATAATTTGTTAAGCCTGTTAAAAACTATAGAATTATAATAAATGTACCATGTAATATTAAATTATACCAAATTTTCATTTGAGCTATATGTCATTATGCTGATTCCTTGTCACAGTTCTATAGGAGTAGTGTGAGACATAGGTAACCCTTGTTTAGGAAACAGTCTCAGAGGTTTTTATTCATCAAGGAATGTCAGGAGTACAAATATTCATCTCTTATATCAAAGAAAGACAGCATGTATATAGCCCATCTCAGACATCCCTAAGGAAAAAGATTAAAGCCATAGCATCCCATAAGCCTCCCTTTTTCTTTTTCCAAGAAATAGCCTTTATATATTTTACTGAAGTGCTGAACCACAAAATTGAAACTAATGAATTTACTCATGAGGCTCAAACCAGCATGTATATTATGTGTCAAGTTTTATGAATTTTACTCCCTATATACCCTGTCACACACACAGACATCTCAAGACAGTAGCTTTCATTTACCTTTGCCAGCTTAATTTAAGCATATTGGTTTATTATGTGAGTTATGTATATTCCACGACATACTGAAAATGTGTTTATTTTTTAGAAACCTAAAATGCAGATTTTAAATGAATAGCCGAGGTAGTTTTGAACCTAGTCCCAAGACTACTGTAAGTTTTAAATAACTGTGAATAAACAAAATTAGGTACAAGCAGAGGAATAACTTGAAGTGTGGCTCTTGTTTTGAAAGTCATAGCATGGTTGTGAATTGAGAGTTATATGGCCAAGTAACTAGCAAGTTTCTGTGCCTCTTGACATCTAGGAATAGTACACAGACCCCATTTTATTTTCTAATTCTAACCTCATTCCTGGTTTGGTTCTTTTCCCAAGACCAATAACAAATGTAATTAATGTGCATTTTTATTTTTCTCTTCCTCTTCTTTCCCTCTGATTAAAGACTAATAAATTGGTATATGGACAAAAGTTGGCTCAAAGAGAACATGAATCGAAAATTGTAGTGAACTTCATAGCCAGTATAATCAGCACCAAATAGAAACTACTAATTTGTATAATTAAGAATGAGTATAATGAATCTCAGAATATGGTCACAAAATATAGAAGACACGAATAGTAGTCCAAAAAAGTTATCTAGGTAATCGCTTAAACTACTGATCTTTACATCGTGAAATATTTATAGGTTTATTTCTGGAAGGAGTTAATTTTTATTCTACCTAATAAAAGACAACCACATGTCACTGGTTTTTAATTTTTAAAAAAATCTTCAGTTTTCTTCCATTAATCTTGATTTGTGTAAGTTGAGTGAGATGTGTGGTCCACAGAATATTTTGGACCATTGAAGTAGTCCAGGGTTTACAAAATGTGATACTCTCTGACTGAAACACTAGATTATCCAAAGATTTTGTTGTTGTTGTTGTTTAAATCAATAGCCACTTTAAAATCAAAGTAATATTTTCAGCATTATACTTAGTCATTTGCTATGGTCTTGCTTCCCCTGATAATTCACTGTGCGTTCCTAGCCAGATCAATTGCGTTTCTTGAACTTCAATTTCTCCACTTTGCAAGTGGGATAAGAATGATTAATACTACAAAACTTGATATTCATACCATAGGGTCTAGAATAAGTGTTATGGATCTGAGCATATGGAAAATGCTTTAATCTCTTGGGAAAAATGACAGTAGGTCAGACCCTGAGGATAGTTGTCATTTATGAAACATTTGTAATAAAGAAAGTTAATTGTATTCACGTTAGTATCTGTGAAAAAGGCAGTTCCAACAATTGTTATAATCCAAAGATGTTTTTCAGTTGCAAATCTAGTAAGATATTGAAAGAAGAATTTTAAAGTGGACCACATGTATTAGTTGTGCCCTATGCTGCCTCAGATATTAAAATTTTTATATTTTTTTACTGCACTCATTTTACTCAGTCAACTACTTATAATGCAGTAACAAAGAAATAAATAATAATGCTTCTTTGATTTGTAATCTCCCCACTAGAAATTAGAAATTAGAATATCATGAAATCTTATTCTCTTGACTTTCTGACTCTAAGAACATGTTCAGTGAATGTTAATTTGAACACTTTCTCGTCTTTAATATGGCATCTTCAGAATTGCAAAGTGAGTTAAATCCAGTGATGTATTTCATATAGACTGATCAGCCAATATCAGAAAAGACCCCATTGCACTGGGATTGGGTTAGTGGTAAAACACTTTTCTAGGAGAAAATGGCTCCGTGTCCTATTACTGCAATCTAGCCACTTAGAAAGCATGCATTACCTTTAAGTTAGTTTACTGTGTATATACTCTCAGTTCCAGCAATAAATTAATGAGAAATTCAATTTTATAAAATAAATAATAACAGCTAGTCTGCCAGATAGGGATTAGTCTTCCCTTACATAGCCTGATAAAAATGAGAATGTTTTGATCTTGCCCCTGTGCTACAAGGCAAGAAGTATAGGATTTGCAGCTGCCACTTATTTTAATAAAGAGAATGAGTTTCAACAGTGGATTTCATATATTCTCCAACATGCCCTTTCTGTTCCTTAATTGGCTAGTGACAAGCTTTCATTTCTTCCTGTTCCCTTGGTCCTTATTTACCACTGCACCCAAAGCCCACATTACAAGTAATACTGTCTAAAAATTGCCAGATATGCTACATTATTCTTAGTATTGGAAGCAGCGAATCAATCATTAAGTTCAAAATTCCTCATGGTCAAGTGAACATTAGCATTGTCAGCTGCGTAAAACTTGATTAATAATTTATTTCTTTAGTATGGGTGCATGTTCTACAACTTCAGATAAAACAATTAGACCATGACAAAGCTTAGTTCATCATTATTGGATTATCCTTATTACTCAAGCAGAGAAATGAGTAGCCCTCCAGATCATTACTACAGATAGATCCACTGATTCAGCTGTGCCCTGGTGGGTGCTTGGCCATCTGTAGGTATGAACATAGCCTTAGGAAAGAAAAAATAAAATTACTTGGTCTTTTCAAGTTGTTAAAATTTAGTCTAACGTAAAATAGCTGAAGGTTTTTCCTAACTACTAAGTTCTTTCTCCCACTGAAGAACAAAATAGTACTTTGTTAAATGCAATCTTCTACAAAGGACAGCATAACTGGCATGAATATTTTAACAAAGAACGCAATTTTAAATCCCTTAAATAGTGATCAATGCACACTCAAAACTAGTATGAAAATCACTAACCTCAAACACTTCAAAGCACTTGTTTCAGAAGAGTTGCTCATTTCCCTCCTAATATCCCCTTTGTACAGGTTCCACTCTACACAAGTCACACTTTCAACATCTAGAATTTTGTTACTTTCTGAATAATGTATGAAGAATTTTTCTTTTAGCTAAGGTATTGTCTAAGATCCTGAAATATAAATTATTCTTTAAATCCATAAGGATAATTCACCATGAGAGGACTACAACTATTAACATAAAATTGGAAACAATCTATCCACATACTAATCCAAAAATATTTTTTTTTTTATTCAGGCACTGCTGTCAGATTTACCTCCTGAATTAGAAGAAATGGATTTCAATCATGCCTCGCTGGAGCCTGATGATACCTCATTCAGTGTATCTTCTTTGTCAGAGAAAAATGTCTCAGAAAGTTTGTGATTTCAGTTGGAGGGAATATATGATACAGCCTTTTGGCTTCGTAACAGGTGTGCATTTCAAGATAACTGCATTCTGTTGCCCTGGTATTCTTTAGTTGGGAAAACACATTGTTGAAACGGATATACTCTGTGAAGAATGTACAAGATATAATGGCTACAGTGCAAAAAAAATGTAGGTGAAATTTAAAAGCATTGTTTGAGAGAGTATTTTTTTAACTGATGGAACTCTGGAAAAAAATTATATTTAAGTTTCAGCAGTTTAACCCTGAAATTCATTATGTCTAATTTCTAACCAGAGACAAAATAACTAAAGACATTTCAGCATTGCTTATCAAGTTGCTACAGCTTGATTAGTCTTGTCTTTGTAGCCATTACATCTTCTTTCTTCTTCTCTCCTTTTCCTATCATCCGCGTACACTTTTTCTCAGGAAAGTGGACTGAACATTTAAAACAAAACTTTAAAAAATTATTTAACTCATTATTTAATCAGTTCTCTGATTTAGTTTTCAACCCCTATGAAAACTCTACTTAAACTAATGATTGAAAATTGAAATGATTACAGGTATGTAATTGTAAATTGCTGGTGTTCTTCTATTATCTAACCCAAATATTTGTGTGGGGGTGGGGAAGCACAATGGAAAGGTAATTTAACCAACATAAAGTCAAATAAATTACGAAGTGTACAGAAACAAAATGTTGTCAAAATTAGTCTTGATGGGGATTCTTCATTACTACAAATGACAAGTATTGATACGATTGACATTCCAGTAGTAAATTTGTATAACTGGGTTAGATGAAGTGTTACACAAATATTTTAAATTTATCACCATCTTTATAATTCTTTTTTAGTTCTTACATGTTATGAAACAGGAAGTCAAGGTAAGCTGCTGAGATTTTTTAAAAATTTAGTCATTCAGCTTTGCCACAAAATTTACCTCATTTCCATATGAGGCCTGTACAGAGCCATCAGCCAAGGATAGTATTCAAAAAGAGTTATACTACTTTGGTTGTAAATCACAGCCTTCTGAATTCCATGAATACTATTCTATGAGTACACACCTAAAATGGGCAAGCTACCCAGTTTTCTATTAGTAGGTACCAGATGGCAACACACTGTAGACTGTTCTTTGCAGTTCTTCCTTTCTGGAGTACCAGATGGTATTACCAAGACCCATAGAAGAAAAAATGTCAGTTTCTCCCTAAGCCCACAGTGTCATATATTTGTGACTTGGCAGTGTGCAATTGTGTTGCATGGTTAAATTACTATCTATACCTAAAAGATTAATGAAGTAGCTGGATGGCTGTTTCAGTCATCAAGTTTCTGTTTCCAATTTGTTTTTAATTTTTGTTGGTACCTAGTAGGTATTCAGATATTTTTAAAAATTTGTAATTAGAGCTAAATTTGATCTTGAAATTTACTAATACTAACTTATGAACACAGAAAGGCAGTCATAACTGTCTTTACCCTTGAAGTGTCCCATCCTCCCACACACACAAATAGGTAAGGTCCCACTGATAGTCTTTCATTTTGTCACTTATTTGTTTATATTGCTGCCATACTACTGATATGGTCCCTTTGTTAGTAGGATTATTTCAGTGTTCAGATATGCTTCCTTGAGCCATATGGAGTTTTGCAAACAATGGTTAGTTTTTCTTGCTGACAAGTCAAATTCCATTCAGAGAAAGCAGCAGAGAGTAACGGAACCTCAGATATTATGATTAAATGTACCAGTCACACCAATTCCTCCATGAGATGAAGAGTCGCCCCCATATACAACGAAGTTAGAAACCACTTCTTAAGTAGCATGAACAAATTCCAAGTCTTCAAGTCTCTCCTAGGGTCTGATTCGTAGTCATTATCTTTCAAATATAATTACTTCTGCTTCAATTTAAGCCCCTTCTTATTTGGTTCTCATTGCAAATTAAGTATAGGTATATTCTCTCCTATAGCTTTTAACACTATAGATTTTATTTGTCACACATCAGCCATTAGTCACTAAATCGAAAAATACTTGTTGAGCTCCTGCTATAGAGAAGACACTGTGCTGGACATTGGATTTCTCAGCAAGCTGTAAACTTCACAAATAATTATTTCTTGTTAACATCTTCTATGATATTAATAAACCATATTTAAGTAGAATTTTTAATAGATTTAAGGTTCTGCTAGGTGTGACTCTTAGAAGGATTCCTAGTCTACAATTTTGAGAGAAAGCATAGATGATCTTTTTGTCTTTGTTTAAAGTTTCATCAAAATAGAAACTATATAAATCATAACAATACATTTAGAACTCCTTTTGTCTTGAAATTTGTGTTTCAGCACCAGAATATTTTTCTTCACCATCACTGGAATTAAAACACTTCTAAAATGAAATGTGGCTCTTCTGTAGCAGGAACTGAAGGAAATACCTCTATCTATAGAAAAAGAATCATAATTGCCAGATTGAAATTATGCATGGTAGACTTTGAAAAAGATGTCAAGGTCAAGCTTTGAAAAGTTGTTATGAAGAAAATATATTTTTTACATATGTAGATAGGAGTTGGTTTTGAGATATGTTAAAGCAGGAAAAATTATCAGCTTATAATTACTCTTGTGGACATCTTCATGGCTGGGGATAAAAATTAACTAACCAGTGTTTCTTTCTTTAGGGCTTTGAGAGTATTAAAACAGACCTTACTATCTGAAGGCTCTCTCAGGGAGACAGAAGCCAATGTGGAAAAAAACAAAAAATAAAAACAACAACAACAACAAAAAACTTCTTTTTTTCTTTCAACTACATTTCTATGTCTACTTTAAGCTTAGAATAGCCAAGCAGTTTTTAAGCCAGAAATGTGTATGTAAGAGCACTTACCTTCCAAAATGTGTACATGTGAAAAGAAAGGAAGGTATTTTCTTCTTTTCAGCCAAGCTAAACTTATTCACAAGAAAATGAGAATTGCAATTGCTCTGGAGAATAGGCAAATTAGCACATGCAAAGAAAACCCTAAAAGAAAATTGGCCTCTTCATGGAAACTGGGGATGTTTTGTGTAAGGTCAGTTATCAACAGCAGGATTTTTGTATTGCCATTGCAAGCATGTGATAGAAATGTTTGTTATTGTTGGAGAAGAAAAGGCTGAGACCCAATTATACCCTGTACTCTTTATTCGACCAAGACCTCAAAAGATGTCAAAGAAGCCATTTCTCCAAAGACAGCAACATCTATTGTGAGGCACTTTCATATTCAGCAGTCTGTAAGTTTGTAGGAGAAAACATAAGTGGTTAATTTAAAATAATTCTGGGCTCTAAAATTGACTTTGTTGCCTTTTTTGGTGGGGGTGGTGGGAATTGGATTCAGCCCATTTCCAAGGGATAGTTTCTTCCTTTCAGACAACTATTTTGTGATCATTTTTAAAAGACATTCTGAAAACTTTAACTCCTGCCCTTATTCCGTATTACAGTTGTGTTATTCCAGAAATATTGTCTACTATTTTAATATATTAGATTTTCATTCAGATCTTAAACATGCAAACATGTGATAGGTTAGCTTTTTAAGGGAGTTATCAGTACCACTGTATCTCAATGTTAGGTAAATGGGTAGATTTCTCTTTGAAGTTGGTATTTTCCTTGGCAGACAGCACTGTATCATGCTCTTCACCAAGCTATGCTCTGTAATGCTATAATCAAGGAGGTTACTAACTTGTGAACCTATGGTCAACACACCATTGCTGAAAACAAACTTTGATTAAGAGCAGATTTGCTAGGGGGAAAAAAGAGTAAAGTGATATTTTCATGCAAATATAATTAAAATTGTTTCATTAAAATATATACTGAGTGTATATTGCTCCACACTGAAATTTTATTTTGCATTAACTTGTTAAGTAATTAATTTTAGCAATCCTGCATCCGATTTTACTAGTACTACCTCTGAAATATACTGTCACCTTAAAACCACATCAGACTGTAATGTGAATTTTTGTAGAGTTTTTATTTAAACTTTTATAGAGGCAATAAATGATTTCCAACTAATAGACATCTATTTCTTTATTTTAATATTTATTTTTATAAGCCTTTGTGTTGTAAGCACTTTCCCCTTTTAAAGTGGATTATTTTCTCCCCGAAATACGGTTCTGATAAAATGAAAAATGAGAATAATAAGGTGTTGGGTGTCAAAGAAGGGAGAAAATGGAGTACTCACGTGAAAACTGAGTTGATTTCCAAGCTGACATGTGTACCGTCCTTAACTGACTTTACTTAACTCCAATACCAATGGAATAAAGTGAATATTTTGTAATAGACAACAAATATGTCCAGGATATTATATTTAAATGGTAACATCAGCAAGTAAATTGCCACAGTATAACAAAGTGTTATTTTTACAAGAGGTTTTTTTGTTTGTTTTATTTTAATGTGGCGATGTTGCATCTAACTTTTCCTGGTTCTCTTCAAAACGACTTGAGCATGCTTTTAATTTGTGTGAAATATGTCCATGCCTTGTCAAAGCCTTTTACCAATTAAAACTCTTCATGTTACCTAACTAGTGGGGAAGGAATACGAAAGGGCAAGTGGTATGTTTTAAATAGCATAACAGCAGTTTTTCTTCCCAGTTGGTAAATTTTCAAGAACATTGCAAGGAGTGAATCACATACACATGTGCATCTCAAATGACTGAAGTCTTTCTCAGATCTGCAAAATTATTGACTTAAGATGGTGAAATCATTTTATTTTAGATAAGTGAATGAGTATCATTGCAAGTCTATTTAAAAGACAAGTCAGTGGATGAGTATGTCCATAAGATCGAATGATATTTTTCACATCAAATGCAACTAAAGAAGTTTCACATGTTTGTTTATATTTCTTTATAAAAGTAATAAATATTCATTGCAGAAATTTTTGAAAATGTAGAAAATATATTAAAAAACAGAACCACTTGTAATCCCATCACCCAGTAAGAATCATTATTACATTTTAGAATATTTCATTCCAGTCATTTCTTCCGCATATTATGTTCTCAAATATATATTTACAAAACTGGAATTGTGCTGAATATGCAGATATGTGTCCTGCTTTTTCTCTTAAAAATGTATTGAGAACATTTTCCCATGTGAATTTGTCACAAGATATTTCCCCCCAATTACATTTGGACTCAGAGGGGGAAAGCATTTTTTGTTTTTGTTTTTCTTGGTTTTTTTTTGGTTTTTCTTTGTTTGCTTGTTTTTAAGCATTTTTTTATCTGAGGTTATTTTTCGCATTTTTTTATTTTTTGAATTATTGTTGGTACACAGTAGGTGTGTGTATTTAAGGGATACAGGACATGTTATGATACAGGCTTGCAGTGTGAAATAAGCACATCATGGAAAATGAGATATCTATCCCCTCAAGCATTTATCCTTTGAGTTACAAACAATCCAATTACACTTTATGTTATTTTAAAACATACAATTAAGATATTATTAACTATGTCACCCTATTGTGCTATCAAATAGTAGGTCTTATTTATTATATCTAATTATTTATTTTTTGTACTGGTTAACCATTCCCACCTACCACATCCCGCCCCCCACCCACCACTACCCTTCCCAGCTTCTGGTAACGATCCTACTCTCTATGTCCATGAGTCCAATTGTTTTGATTTTTAGATCCCACAAATAAGTGAGAACATGTGATGTTTGTCTTTTTGTGCCTGGCTTATTTCACTTAACATTATGATCTCCAGTTCCATCCATGTTGTTGCAAATGACTGTATCTCATTCTTTCTGATGGCTGCATAGTACTCCATTATGTATATGTACCACACTTTCTTTATCCATTCATCTGTTGATGGACACTAAGGTTGCTTCCAAATCTTAGCTATTGTAAACAATGCTGTAACAAAGATAGGAGTGCAGATATTTCTTTGATGTACTTATTTCCTTTATTTTGGGTATATACCTAGCAGTGGGTATGCTGGATCATACAAGTAGCTCATTTTAAAAATTTTTGAGGACTCTCCAAACTGTTCTCCATAGAGGTTGTGCTAATTTACATTTCCATCAACAGTGTACAAGGGTTCCTTTTTATCCACAGTCTCACCAGCATTTGTTATTACCTGTCTTTTGGATACAAGCCATTTTAACTAGGGTGAGATGATATCTCATTTCAGCTTTGATTTGCATTTCTCTGATGATCAATGATATTGAGCATCTTTTCATTTGCTTGTTTTTCACTTGTATGTCTTCTTTTGAGAAATGTCTATTATAATCTTTTGCCCATTTTTAATCAGATTATTAGATTTTTTCTATAGAGTTGTTTGAGCTCCTTATATTTTCTGGTGATTAATCTCAGATGGGTACTTTGCAAATATCTTCTCCCATTCTGAGGGTGTTCTCTTCATTTTGTTGATTTTGTCCTTTGCTGTGTAGAAGCTTTTTAACTTGATGTGATCCCATTTGTCCAGTTTTGCTTTGGTTGCCTCTGCGTTTGGGGTCTCATTCAAGAAATCTTTGCTCAGACAAATTTCCTGAAGACTTTCCCCATTGTTTTCTTAGAGTAGTTTCATGTCTTAGATTTAAGTCTTTAGTCCACTTTTCTTTAATTTTTGTATATGGCAAGAGATAGGGGCCTAGTTTCATTCTTCTGCATATGGATATCCAGTTTTCCTAGCTAGCACCATTTATTGAAGAGACTGTCCTCTCCCCAGCATATGCTGTTGGCACCTTTGTCAAAAATGAGTTCACTGCAGGTATGCGGATTTGCTTCTGGGTTCTGTTCTATTCTGTTACACTGGTCTATGGGTCTGTTTTTATGCCAGTACCATACTGTTTTGTTAACTATTGCTCTGTAGTATAATTTGAAGTCAGATAATGTGATTTCTCTAGTTTTGCTCTTTCTGCTTAGGATAGCTTTGGCTAGTCTAGGACTTTTGTGCTAGTATATAAATTTTAGAATTGTTTTTCACATTTCTGTGAAGAATGCCATTGGTATTTTGATAGGAATTGCATTCAATCTGTAGATTGCTTTGGGGAGTATGGACATTTTAACAATCTTGATTTTTCCAATACAGGAACATGGAATAATATTCCATTTTGGAGGGTCCTCTTAAATTTCTTTTATCAGTGTTTTATAGTTTTCATTATAGAGGTCTTTCACTTCTTTGCTTAATTTCTAGGTATTTATTGTGTGGTTATTGTAAATGGAGCAACTTTTTATGTTTTTTTTTCACTCTGTACACTGTTGGCATTTAGCAATGGTACTAATTTTTGTATGTTGATTTTTTATCCTGCAATTTTCCTGAATTTGTTAATCAGTTTTAATCATTTTTTGGCGGAGTCTTTCGATTTTTCCAAATGTAAGATCATATCATCAGCCAACAAGTATAATTTGACTCCTTTGTTTCCAATTTGCGTATGCTTTATATCTTTCTCTTGTCTGACTGCTCTAGCTAAGGCTTCCAGTACTATTTTGAAGAACAGTGGTTAGAGTGGGCATCCTTGTCTTGCCCCAGATCTCAGAGAAAAGGCTTCCAGCTTTTTCTCATTCAATATGATATTAACTGTGGGTCTGTCATATATGGCTTTTATTTTGTTGAGGTATGTTCTTTCCATACCCAATTTTTTCAGGGCTTTTATTAGGAAAATATGTTGAATTTTATCAAATGATTTTTCAGCATCAATTAAAATGCTCATATGGTTTTTATCCTTCATTATGTTGATATGATGTTGATTTGTGTATATTGAAACATCCTTGCATCCCAGGGATCAATCCAAATTTGTCATGATAAATAATCTTTCTGACATATCATTAAATTCTCTTGGCTTGTATTTTATTGTGGATTTTTGTATCAATATTCATCAGAAATATTGGCCTGCAGTTTTCTTTTTTCTTTTCTTTTTTTTTTTGTTGTTGTTGCTGTGGTGCCTTTGTCTGCGTTTGGTATCAGGGTAATACTTGCCTTGTAGAATGACTTTGGAAGTATTCCTTCCTCCTCTCTTTTGTGTAATAGTTTGAGCAGGACTGGTATTGATTCTTCTTTAAATGTTTGGTAGAATTCAGCAATGAAATCATCAGGTCCTGAGCTTTTCTTCAGTGGGAGACATTTACTATGGCTTTGATTTTGTTACTTATTTGTCTGTTCACATTTTGGATTTTCCTGGGTCAATCATAGTAGGTTGTAGGTATTTCTTCTAGGTTTTCTAATTTATTAGCATATAGTTGCTCATAGTAGCCACTAATGATCCTTTGAATTTCTTCAGTATCAGTTGTACAGTCTGCTTTTCCATTTCTGATTTATTTATGTCTTCTCTCTTTCTTTCTTAGTTGTCTGGCTAACACTTTGTCAATTTTGTTTAACTTTTCAAATAAAAATTTTTGCTTCATTGATCTTTGGTATTGTTTTATTATTTCAATTTTATTTATTTCTGCTCTGATTTTCATTATTTATTTTTCTTATTTTGGGTTTGGTTTGCTCTTGCTTTTCTAGTTTTTCAAGATGCAAATTGTTCATTTGAAGTTTTTCTTTTTCTTTTTCTTTTTCTTTTTTTTCTTTTCTTTTTTTTTTTTTTTTTTAGTGTAGGCGCTTATAGCTATAAACTTGCCTCATGGTACTGCTTTTCTGCATACCATAGGTTTTGGTATGTTTTGTTTCCATTACTATTTGTTTCAAAAAACTTGTAAAGTTCCTTAATAATTTCTTTATTTACCCACTGGTCATTCAGGGGCATATTGGCTTATTTTCCGTGTATTTGTATAGCTTCCAAAATTCCTCTTTTTATTGATAATCTAGTTTTATTCCTTTGTGGTCAGATAAGATGCTTGATATTATTTCAATTTTTTTAATCTTTTAAGACTTGTTTTATGACTTAACATATGGTTTATTTTTTAAAATAATCCATGTGCTGAGGAAAAGAATGTGTATTATTCAGCTCTTGAGTGAAATGTTATATAAATGTCTGTTAGATTCATTTTGTCTATAGTGCAGATTAAGTCTGATGTTTCTTTGTTGATTTTCTGTCTGGAAGATCTGTCCAGTGATGAAAGTGGGGTGTTAAAATCTCCATCTATTATTGTATTGGAGTCTATCTTTCTCTTTAGGCCTAATAATATTCATCTTATATATCTGGGTGCTCCAATGTTTGGTGCATATGTATTTAAAATTGTTATATCCTATTTCTAAATCGACCCCTTTATCATTATATAGTGACCTTCTTTATCTGTTTTTATAGTTTTTGTTTGGAAAGCTCTTTTGCCTGATATAAGTATAGCAACTCTTACTCTTTTTTGGTTTCCTTTGGCATGGAAGATCTTTTTCCAACCCTTTATTTTCAGTCTATATGGGCCTTTATAGGTGAACTGTGTTTCTTGTAGGGAATAGATCAGTGAGTCTTGTTTTTCATCCACTGAGGGAATCTGCATCTTTTGATTGATAAGTGAGGACTTACTCCTGCCATTTTGTTATTTGTTTTCTGGTTGTTTTATGGTCTTCTCTTCCTTCTTTCTTACCTTCGTGTCTTCCTCTTGTGAGATATGATTTAGCTTTTTGCTTTTTATTTTTTTGCATATCCATTGTATATTTTTTTGCATGTCTTTTTATTTTTTTGCATATCCATTGTAGGTTTCTTGGTTTGAAGTTACCATGAAGCTTGACAATACTATCTTATAACCCATTATTTTAACCTAATAACTGCTTAACACTATTTGCATGAACAAACAAACGAGCAAAAAATTAACTACTAAAAACTGTATGCCTTAACTTCCTCTTACCACTTTTTAACTTTTTGTTGCTTCAATTTATTAATATATCTGATTGTACTGTCTATGCCTTGAAAAGTTGTAGTTATTTTTGATTGGTTCATTGTTCAGTCTTTCTACTCAGAATAAGAGTAGTTTACACACTACAGTTACAGTGTTGTAATATTCTGTGTTTTTCTGTGTATTTACTATTACCAGTGAGTTTTGTACCTTCAGGTGATTATTTTTTGCTCATTAATGTCCTTTTCTTTCTGATTGAATTACCTCCTTTAGTATTTCTTTTAGGACAGGTCTGGCGTTTATGAAATCATTCAGCATTTGTTTGTCTCAGAAAGTTTTTATTGTTCCTTCATGTCTGAAGGATATTTTCAGTGGATGTACTATTCTGGGTTAAGTTATTTTCCTTCAGCATGTTAAATATGTCATGCCATTCTCTCCTTGCCTGTAAGGTTTTCATTGAAAAGTCTGCTGCCAGGTATATTGGCTCTCCATTGTATGTTATTTACTCATTTTCTCTTGCTGCTTTTAGGATCCTTTCTTTATCCTTTGGGAGTTTGATTATTAAATGCCTTGAGGTAGTCTTCTTTGGGTTAAATCTGCTTGGTATCAAATAACCTTCTTGTACTTGGATATTGATATCTTTCTCTAGGTTTGGGAAGTTCTCTGTTATTATCCCTTTGAATAAACTTTCTACCCCTATCTTATTATCTACCTCCTCTTTAAGGCCAATAATCCTTATTATCAGATTTGCTCTTTTGAGGCTATTTTCTAGATTCTGTAGGCATGCTTCATTGGTTTTCTTTTGTCTCCTCTGCCTGTTCATTTTCAAATAGCCTGTCTTCAAGCTCACTAATTCTTTCTTATTCTTGATCAGTTCTGCAATTGAAGGACTCCAATGCATTCTTCAGTATGCCAATTGCATTTTTCAGCTACAGAATTTCTGCTTGATTCTTTTTAATTATTTCAATCTATTTGTTAAATTTATCTGATACAATTCTGCATTCCTTCTCTGTGTTATCTTGAATTTTTAATAGTTTCCTCAACACAGCTATTTTGCATTCTCTGTCTGGAAGGTCACGTATCTCTATTTTTCCAGAACTGCTTCCTGGTGTCTTATTTAGTTCATTTGGTAAAGTCATGTATTCCTGGATGGTGCTGATGCAGGTAGATGTTCTTCAGTGTCTGAACGCTGAGGAGTTAGGTATTTATTGTAGTCTTCACTGTCTGAGCTTATTTGTAGCTGTCCTTCTTGAGGAAGCCTTCCAGATATTTGAAAGGAATTAGGTGTTGTGATCTAAGCTGTATCTGCTTTAGGAAGCAACCCAAGCTCAGTAATGCTCTAGTTATTAAAGACTCATAGAAGTATTGCTTTGATGGCCTTGGATTGATCCAGGAGAATTCTCTGGATTATCAGGCAGACTCTTTTTTCCTTCTTCTACTTTCTCCCAACATACAGTCTCATTCTGTTCTAAGCCACCTGGAGCTGGTGGTGGAGTGACATAAGCATCACCACTACTATGACTGCACTGGCTCAGACCTGAAACCAGCATAGCACTGGGTCTCACCCAATACCTGCTGTAACCACTCCGTGGCTACTGCCTATGGTCACTCAAGGCCCTAGGCTCTATAATCAGTAGGTGGCAAAGCCAGCAAGGTGTGCTTCCTTCCTTTATGTTGATGAGGTCCCCCAGGCCCTGGGTAGCTTCAAAAGTGCCATCTGAGGGTCAGGGACTAGAGTCAAAAACCTTAGAAGTGTACTTGGTGTTCCATTGTATTGTGGCTGAGCTGGCACAGAAACCCCAAGACAAAATCCTTACCCACTCTTCTCTCCTCTTTCCAAAAGCAGAGGAGCCTCACCCTGTAGCTACCACCACCCCAGGCCAAGAGGAGTACTGCCAGACTACCTCCCATGTTTCCTCAAGGCCCAAGGTCTCTTAAGTCATCTTGCTGTGAATGCTTCCTGGTCCAGGACTCACCATCCAGGGAAGTGGACACTCCTTTGGCCCAGGGCAAGTCCAGAAATGCTGTCCAAGAGTCAAATCCTATAATCAGGGATGGCATGAGCCTGCTTGGTGTCTACAACCTCTGGCTGTGCTGGTACCTAAGTAAAGTCACCTTTACTTTTCCCTCTGATTTTCTTAAGCAGATGGAGTTTTGCCCCATAACCACCACACCTGGTTATGTGCTGAGTCTCAACTGAAGCCAGCAAGTCTCAGAGGCTCACCAAGGCACTCTATATAGTATATGGGTATTGCTGGAGGGTATTCAGGGCTGAAGGGCTCTTCAGTTAGCAGGAGATAAATGCCGCCAGGACTGAGTTCTTTCCTACAAGACAACAGGTTCAATTCTGGCCCAGGGTATGTCTAGAAATGTGGTCTGGTGGTTAGGGCCAGAAACAGGAGCCTCACAACTCTGACTGGTGCCCTATCCTGCTGTGGCTGAGCTTGCATCCAAGATACAAGACAAAGTCCTCCTAGCTCTTCCCTCTCTTCTTCTCAAGTGAAAGGAGGGAGTCCCTTTTGGAACCAGGAGCTGTGCAGCCTGGGGTAAGGGAAGGGGTGATGCCAGCACTCCCGGGGCTGCTCCAGATGGTGTCTCAGTATGTCACGTGCCCCCCACCCCCACCTCCAGCCCACTCTCTCTGGACCTAGTTCAGCACTAGGATTCGCCTAAGCATTGCAGTCTTTGTGGCCTAGACTGATTTTTTTTTTTTTTTGACAAAACTGATTCTTCTAATCCATGAACATACTATATCTTTCCATTTTTTCGTGCCTTCTTCAATGAGTTTCATCAATGTTTAGTAGTTTTCATTATAGAGATATTTCACTTCATTGGTTAATTCCTAGGTGCTTAATTTTATTTGTGGCTATTACAAATGGAGTTACATTTTTTATTTATTTTTTGGATTTTTCACTATTGGCATATAGAAATGCTAGTGATTTTTGTATGTTGATTTTGTATGCTGCAAAGTTACCGAGTTTGTTCATCAGTGCTAATAGTTTTTTGTGGATTCGTCAAACTTTTCCAAATATAGGATCATATCACCTGCAAGCAAGGATAATTTGAATTTTTCCTTTCAGATTTAGATGCCCTTTCTATCTTTCTCAAGTCTGATTGCTCTAGGTAGGACTTCAAGTACCATGTCAAATAACAGGAGTAAAAGCAGATATCCTTGCTGTATTCCAGATCTTAGAGGAAAGGATGTTATTTTTTCAGCATTCAGTATGATACTAGCTGTGGATCTGAAGTATATGGCTTTTATTGTGTTGAGGTATGTTCCTTCCATACCCAGTTTTCTGAGGGTTTTTATCATGAGGAGATGTTGGATTTTATCAAATGTGTTTTCAGCAGCAATTGAAATGATCATATGGTTTTTGTTATACATTCTGTTTATATGATGTATCACATTGATTTGCACATGTTGAACCATCTTTACATTTCAGGGATAAATTCCATTTGGTCATGCTGAATCATCTTTTAATTGTATTGTTGAATTTGGTTTGTTATATTAGTAATTTGTTGACAAATTTTGCATCAATATTCATCAGAGTTATTGGTCTGCAGGGCTTTTTTGTTGTGGATTTGTTCGTTTGTTTATGTGTCTTTGTCTTGTTATCTAGGTAATGCCGGCCTCATAGAATGAGTTTGGAAGTATTACCTCCTCCTCTCTTTTTTGCAATAGTTGAAGTATGACTGATACTATCTCTTCTATAAATGATTGGTAGAATAAAACAGTAAAATCATAGGGTCTCAGGCTTTGATCAGTTTGGTCTATAGTGCAAATTAAGTCTGATGTTTCTTTGTTGAATTTCTATCTGGAAGATCTGTCTAACACTGAAAGTCTGGTGCTGACATCTCCAGCTATTACTATATTGAAGTCTATCTCTTTATATCTCTAGTAGCATTTGCTTTATATAAAGTATAGCGACTCCTGCTCCTTTTAGGTTTCCATTGGCATGGAAATTTCTTCCGTCCCTTTACTTTCAGTCTATGTGTGTCTTTATAGGTGAAATGCATTTCTTGTAGGCAATAGATCAATCAACCTCATTTCTTTATCCATGCAGTCACTCTATGTCTTTTGACTGTGGAGTTTAGATTTACATTCAATTTTGTTATTGATAAGTAAAGACTTACTTTTTCAATTTTGTTATTTTTTTTTCTGATGAGTATGTGGTCTTTTCCTTCTTTCTTTCCTTCCTGTCTTCATTTTTGTGAAGGTGATTTTCTCTGGTATTAGGATATAGTCTTTTTGCTTTTTATGTGTATCTGTTACATGTTTTTTTGGTTGGATGTTACCATGAGGCATGCAAATACTGTCTTGTAACCTATTATTTTATACTAATAGCACTGTTTGCATAACCAAACAAGTGAAAAAATAACTAATAAACATTATATGCCTTAACTGTGTACCCCTACCTTTAAATATTTAGTTGTTGCTACTTATGTCTTTTTGTACTGTCTATATCTTGAAAATGTGTTGTCATTATTTTTTATTGGTTTATTATTTCATCTTTCTACTTAAGAGTAGTTTACACCCTGCAGTTACAGTGTTATAATATTCTGTGTTTTTCTGTGTACTATTACTAGTTAGTGTTGTACCTTCAGGTAATTTCTCATTGCTGATTAAAGTCATTTTCTTTCTGATTTAAGTAGTCCCTTTCACATTTCTTGTAGGACAAGTCTGGTGTTGATGAAACCACTCAGTTTTTGTTTGTCTAGGAAAGTCTTTCTTTCTCCTTCATGTCTGAAGGATGATTTTGCCAGATACGCCATTCTGAGGTGAAAGTTCTTTTCCTTCAGCACTTTAAATATATCATGCTACTCTCCCCTGGCCTGTAAGGTTTCCACTGAAAAGTCTGCTGCTGGACCTATTGGAGCTCCATTGTATGTTATTTCTTTTCGGCTGCTGTTTTTAGGATCCTTTCTTTGTCTTTGACCTTTGTGAGTTTGATTATTAAATACTTTGAGGTAGTCTACTTTGGGTTAAATCTGCTTGGTGTTCTATCACCTTCTTGAACTTCAATATTGATATCTTTCTCTAGCTTTGGGAAGTTCTGTGTCATTATCCTTTTGAATAAACTTTTTATCCCTAACTCATTCTCTACTTTCTCTTTAAGGCCAATAACTTTTAGATTCACCCTATTGAGGCTATTTATTACATCCTGTAGGTGTACTTCATTTTTTTTTCTTTTGTCTCTACTAACTGCATATTTTCAAATAGCCTGTCTTCAAGCTCACTATTTTTTTCTTCTGCTTCATCAATTCTGCTATTAAAAGACTCTCATGCATTCTTCAGTATGCCAATTGCATTTTTCAACTCTAGAATTTCTACTTGATTCTTTTTAATAATTTCAATCTCTTTATTAAATTTTAAATACCTTTGTTAAATTCTGAAAGAATTCTGAGTTCTTTCTCTGTGTCATCTTGAATTTGTTTGAGTTTCCTCAACACAGCTATTTTGAATTCTCTGGCAGAAAGATACACATATCTGTTTCTCTATGATTGGTCCCTGGTGCCTTATTTAGTTCATTTGGTGAGGTCATATTTTCCTGAATGATCTTGATGCTTGTAGATATTCATCTGTCTCTAGGCATTGAAGAGTTAGGTATTAATTGTAGTGTTCACAGTCTAGGCTTGTTTTTACCGGTCCTTGGGAGGGCTATCCAGATATTTGAGAGGACTTCGGTGTTGTGATCTCAGCTGTATCTGCTTTAGAAAGGATGCCAAGGCCACTAATGCTGTGGTTCTTGCACACTCTTAGGGTACCACCCTGATGGTCTTGGACAAAATCCAGAAGAATTATATGGATTACCAGGCACAGACTCTTGTTTTCTTTCCTTACTTTCTCCTAAACAAACGGGGTCTCTCTCTCTGTTCTGAGCTACCTGGAACTGAGGATGGAGTGACACAAGCACCGTTGTGGCCAACACCCCCAGGTCTTCTGTGAGTCAGACCTGAAGCCAGCACAGCACTTAGTCTTGTCCAAGGCCTTCTGTAACCACTCCCTGGCTACTGCCTATGTTCCCTCAGAACCCTGGGGCTCTACAGTTAGCAGGTGGCAATGCCAGCCAGGACTGTGTCCTTCCCTTCAGGGCGACAAGGTACCCCATGCCTCAGGCAGGTCTAATGGTGCCATCCAGGAGCCAGGTCCTAGAGTCAAAAGCCTTACAATTCTACGTGGTGTTCTACTGTACTGTAACTGATCTGGCACTCAAACCACAAGATGCAGTCCTTCCCCATGCTTCCCTCCCCTTTCCAAAGGCACAGGAGCCTCACCCCATGGCCAAGGCCACCTCAGGCCCACAGAGATTACCGCCAGACTTCTGCCAATGTTTCCCTAAGGCCCTAGGGCTGTTCCTTCGGCTTGTGTAAATGATGCCTGGCCTTGGACTCACCTTTCAGGGCAGTGGGCACTCATCTTGCCCATGGCAGGTCCACAAATGCCTTCAAAGAGTTGAGTCCTTGAATTGGGGACCCCAAGAGGCCCTTTTGTGTTCTTTTCCCCTGTGGCTAAGCTGTTGCCTAAGTTGCAAGACAAGAGCCCTTTACTTTTACTTACACATTTCTGAAGCAGAAGGAGTCTCACCCTGTAGACACCCCAGCCAGTTGAGGATATGCTGAGTCTCACCTGAAGCTAGCAAGTCTCAGGTCTCATCAAAAATTCTCAGCTTCATACCTGGGTATCACTGACAACTATTCAGGCCCCAAGGGGCCTCAGTTAGCTGGTGATGAAACCTGCCAGGACTGGGTCCTTCCTTTCAAGTCAATGGGTTCTCTTCTGGTCCAAAAAATCAGGTAAGCACTCACAGTACCTGTATTTTTTGACCTGGTCTTGCTGTGGCTGAGCTGGTATCCAAGATGCAAGACAAAGTCCTCCCCAATCTTCCCTCTCCTCTTCTCAAGTAGAAGGAAGAGGGATCTTTAGGACCCATGAGCTGTGCAGCCTGGGGTTAGGGGAAGGATGATGCCAGCACTCCCACAGCCATCCCAGTTGGTGTCTCAATAGGCCACATGCTACCTCCCCCAGTCCATTGGCTCTGGGCCAAATTCAGTACAAGGACTTGCTTGGTGTCACAGTCTTCGTGGCCTAGACAGCTTTTTAAGTTTATTTGGAGCCCCAGAGCACTTTAACCTGTGGTGACTAGGCTTGCAGGAACTCAAGCTCTGACTGCTCAGATCCATAATTCCATTCTTAGTAGGGCTGGTTTAAATGCTCCCTCTATGTATGAGTGTCAGCTGAATTTGGTCGGTTTTCCTTTCTGCTATAACAAGAGAAGCACTGAGTTTCATGCTCTACAATTGCTGGTTCTCCCTCTCTGCAGGGCACAGAAACACTCTCCACACCATACTACCACAGCCAGGGGGTGGGGGAGGGATAATGTCAATGATTTGAGATTGTTTTTTTCTACCACTTCAGTGCCTCTTTCAATGATATGAAGTAAAACCAGCTACTGTGAGTGTTTACCTGATTTTTTGGATCTTACAAAGTTTCTTTTTTTGTGTGTAGATAGTTGTTAAATAGGGGTGTCCGTGAAGGGGTGGGAGGGAAACCATTGTTGGCCTTCTATTCTGCCATCTTGTTTTAATCCGTCCAAAGCACCATTCTTAACAGAAAGAAAAGATTATTCTAACATTCATATGGAACAAAAAAAGATGCTGAATAGCCAATGCAATCTTGAGAGAAAAGGTGCTAGAGGCATCACACTACTTGACTTCAAAATGTACTACAAAGTTATAGTATTCAAAACAGCATAGTATTTGCCTAACAGTAGGCACATAGACCAATAGAACAGAATAGAGGATCCAGAAATAATTTCACACACTTATAGGCAACTGATGTTTTACAAAGGCACCAAGAGTATACATTGAGGAAAGGACAGTCTCTTCAATAAATCATGCTGGATAATCTGGATTTCTACATGCAGAAGAATAAAACTAAATCCCTGTCTCTCATCATATACAAAAGTCAACTCAAAATGGATTAAAGAATAAATGTAATACCTGAAACTATGAAACTATTAGAAGAAAACATAGGGGAAACACTTTATTACATTGATCTTGGCAATGATTTAAAAAAAACCTCAAAAGCATAGGCAAGGAAAGCAAAAACAGACAAAATTTCAGCAGACTAAAAAGCTTCTGCTCATCAAAGGAGACAATCAAAAGAGGAAAGAGATAATCTGTAGAATAGAAGTAAATATTTGCAACTATGTGTTTCTCGACAGGGTAATGTTCAGACTATATAAGGAAATCCATAGCAAAAAATAAATAATCAGATTTTTTTAAATGGTCAATCAGAAGGCTGAGATGGCAGAATCATGGGAGCCCAGCAGTTTGAGGCTGTAGTGAGCTTTGATTGCTCCACTGCACTCCAGAATGGGTGACAGACAAGACTTTGTCAAAAAAAAAAAAAGGCCTTTGTAGATTCTGGATAGTAGACCTCTGTCAGATGGATAGATAGCTAAAATTTTCTCATGTTCTCTAAGTTGTCTGTTCACTCTGATAATAGTCTCTCTCTTTTTGTTTGTTTTTTTCAGTTGCAAGATTTATAGAGTGAAAACAGAGCTCTGATACAATGGAGGGGTGGAGGGACCCAAAGCGGGTTGCCTATCTAGCTCAAATGCCTGGGTTTATATTCCGACGATTGTCCCTCCCCATGCCCTCAGGTGATAGATGATTTGACTATTTCTTTACCTCCTGCTTTTAGCCTAATTGATATTTTAGTGAGCCCTCTTTACTACCTGATTGGTCGGGTGTGAGCTGAGCTACAAGCCCCGTGTTTAAAGGTGGGTGCAGTCACCTTCCTCAGCTAGGCTTAGGAATTCTTAGTCGGCATAGGAAATCCAGCTAATCCTTTCTCCACTCTGATAATAGTTTATTTTGCTGTTCAGAAGCTCTTTAGTTTTCTAGTTTAATTAGATCCCATATGTCAATTTTTGTTTCTGTTGCAATTGCTTTTGGTGTTGTCATGAAATCTTTGCTTATGCCTATATTCTGAATGACATTACCTGTATTTTCTTTTGTGGTTTTTATAGTTTTGTGTTTTACATTAATGTCTTTTTTTTTTGAGACGGAATTTTGCTCTTGTTGCCCAGGCTGGAGTGCAATGGCATGATCTCAGCTCACTGCAACCTCCACCTCCCAGGTTCAAGTGACTCTCCTGCCTCAGCCTGTGGTGTGGTTGGAATTACAGGCATGCGCCACCATGCCCAGCTAATGTTTGTATTATTAGTAGAGATGGGGTTTTACCATATTGGCCAGGCTGGTCTTGAACTCCTGACCTCACGTGATCCACCTTGGCCTCCCAAAGTGCTGGGATTACAGGCGTGAGCCACCACGCCTGGCCTACATTAAAGTCTTTAATCCGTCTTGAGTCATTTTTGTATATGGTGTAAGGACAGGTTCCAGTTTCAATTTTATGCATGTGGCTAGACAGTTCTCCCAGCACTATTTATTAAATAGGGAATCCTTTCCCCATTGCTTGCTTTTGTCAGGTTTGTTGATGATCAAATGGCTGTAGATGTGTGGTCTTATTTCTGAGTTCTCTATTCTGTTCTGTTGGTCTATGTGTCTGTTCTTGTACCAGTACCATGCTGTTTTGGCTACTGTAGACTTGTAGTAGTTTGAAGTCGGGTAGCACGATGCTTCCAGCTTTGTTCTTTTTGCTTAGAATTGACTTGGCTATTCGGGCTCTGTTTTTTTTTTTTTTTTTTTTTTGGTTCCATATGAATTTTTAAATAGTTCCTTCTAATTCTGTGAAGAATGTCAATGGTCGTTTAATGGGAATAGCTTTGAAACTATAAACTACTTTGGGCAGTATGGCCATTTTCACAATATTAATTCTTTCTATCAACCATGTTAAAAGTGGTCAAAAGACATGAACAGAACTTCTCAAAAGAAGACACGCATGTGGCCAAACAACATGAAAAAAAAAAAAGCTCAACATCACTGATCTTTAGAGACGTGCAAATCAAAACCCCAGTGAGATATCATCTCATGCCAATCAGAATGGCTACTGTTAAAAGTCAAGAAACAACAGATGCCAGCTAGATTGTGGAGAAAAAGGAACACTTTTTCACTGTTGGTGAGAGTGTAAATTAGTTCAACCATTGTGGAAGACAGTGTGGCGATTCCTCAAAGACCTAGAAGCAGAAATACCATTTGACCCAACAATTCCATTACTGAGTATATACCCAAAGGAATATAAATCAGTCTGTTATAAAGATACATGGACATGTATGTTCATTGCAGCACTACTTACAATAGCAAAGTTGTGGAGTCAACCTAAATGACTGTCAATGAAAGACTGGATAAAGAAAATGTGGTACGTATACACCATGAATATCATGCAGCCATAAAAAGGAATGAGATCATGTCCTTTGCAGGCCACGGATGAAGTTGGAAGCCATTATCCTCAGCAAACTAACACAGAAACAGAAAACCAAATACTGCATATTCTCACTTATAAGTGGGAGCTGATTGGTGAGAACACATGGACACATTGAGGGTAACAACACACAATGGGGACCTGTTGTGGGGGTTGGAGAAGGGAAAGCATCAGGAAGAAGACTTAATAGATGCTGGGCTTAATACCCAGGTGAAGGGATGATTTGTGCAGTAAACTTCCATGACACACATTTATCTATGTAACAAACCTGCACATCCAGCACATGTACCCCTGAAATTAAAATGAAAGTTGAAAAAAGGCAATAGTCCTAAATAGATATTTCTCAAAAGACAGCATACAAATAATCAACAGGCATATGAAAAAATCCTCAACATCACTGATTATCAGGGATATTCAATCAAAAACACAATATCACTTATTTTAGTTGGAGTGGCTATTACCAAAGAGACCAAAAAAACCAGATGCTCACATGGATGTGGAGAAATGGGAACTCTTACACACTGTTGTTGGGAAAGTAAACTAGTAAAGACATTATGGAAAACCCCAAGGAGTTTCCTCAAAAAAACTAAAAATTGAACTACCATATGATCCAGCAATCCCACTACTGGGTTATTTATCCAAAGGAAATTAAATCAATATGTTGAAGAAACAGCTGCACTCCCACATTTATTGCAGTACTATTTACAATAACCAAGATATGGAATCAACCTAAGTAGTCATCAGCAGATGAATGGATAAAGAAAATGTAGTATATATGCACAATGGAATATTATTTAGCCACAAAAAAGAATGAAATAATGTCCTTTGCAGTAACGTGGATGAATCTGGGAGATGGTATGTTTAAAGTGAGATAAGCCAGGCATAGAAATACAAATATTGCATGATCTCACTCATTTGTGGAATTGAAAAAAGTACATAGTAGAATAGTGGTTACCAGAGGAAAGGAAGGGGAGGGGTGAGTGGAGTAATAGGGAGAAATTGGTCAATGGATACAAAATTACAGTTATATAGGAGAAATAATTTCTGGTGTTCTATTACAACAATTGAGTGCCTATAGTTAACAATGTTATATTTTATATTTTAAAATAACTAGAGGAGAGGATTTTAAATGTTATCACCATAAAGATATAATAAATGAGGTGATGGATATACTAAATACCCTGATTTCATCATTACACAATGTATACACGCATCACAACATCACACAGTAACCCATAAATGTGTATGATTATGTCATGTCTATTAAAAATAACACTTAAAAATAATAAATTATGTTAATCATTTTTTAAATGAATAAATAAAGTATTTGCTCACTGAAAAAAAACACAATAAACTATAGGCTGATATTTTGTCATTTTTGCCTTTTAAAATAAAATAAAATTTTGCCACTTGATTGTGACTTAAGTGGTCCTCTGATCATGCTTGGAGAAACTTGATATTAAAATCTCAAGTAATGACAATACACAGTTCCATCGTCCTGAGATTTGATGTTACTCTTATTTAATATGCTCCATGATATTAAGGACCTCAATCTTTGCAGACTTTGTCTTTGCCTATGGAAAAAAAACTAATTTTTCAGGTTTTTTTTACATTGAAGGCTTTTATGTTATTTAAATTTTTAGCTTCTTTATCAAAAATGACTACCTCATACCTTTACTGCTATGAAAATGACCCCAGGCTGAATTGATTGCTCATGAATGAATACCTGTCTGGAGTTTTCAGAAAATTAAGAAGGATTTTGTATTAGATCAGAGTACATGGTGCCTAACACAGAGCTTAGAATCAGGTTTTGATGACAGTAAATGTAGGTTCCTAAGGAAAGGTGCATTAAAACTCTATACAAAGCAACAACACACACACACCTCACATAAAAACACACACATAGCACATATAACTACAGTCCACAAATAGGAATGTCACTAACTGATTGATCAGATTCTAGGACAATAATTGGGTTACTTGCTGCTAGTGGGGGAAATAGCTTATGTATAAAATATTACTGATGTAGAGCTCTTTCTCTCTCTCGTGTATACATGCATGTGTACATTTTTACCTATTCCTCCCCGGAACCTAGATGGGTCAAAAGACATGGTCCACTGCTGCCTGTTGGCCTCTTCTCAAGCACATCTATTCAGTTTCCTGTACTATGCAGCCAGCTGGAGGCTGGTATGGGTGATTTAGGCTCAGGAGGAGGCACAAGATATCTGTTAATTTTCTAGCTTAAGCCATGTTCTTTTCTCCAACCACTTTTACAGTAACATCAGCATTGAAGTTTTAGCATCCCAGATAATACAGTCACACTTCATCTGCACATTTACCATGGCTTCCCATGTGCTTTCTTCCTTAAGTGCCTCAAAGTAGAAAAGAGGGTGAATGACATGGAGGGGTTTGGATATTTGAGCCTCGATAGCACTCCAAACCCCAACCATAGCAGATCAATATTTTAAGACTAATACTGTTGAATCTTTTATCAGGAGGAAAGTGATTTATCCAAGTTCCAAGAGTTAGACAATAACTCAGAAATCAGTAGAAAACCCAAGATTATTTTGGTCATGTCCTATACTATTTATGCTAAATAATTCTGTGCTAAACAGCCATTTGGGGTTACTTATTCTCAAAGTTAATAGTATTGTTGGATTTTTGACATATTCCAGAAACAAAATGGAATCACAATATACAGTCATTACTTGGTATTAGAGGGGGATGGGTTTCAGGACCCCAATGATACTAAAATTTATGAATGCAAAGTCCCTTATATAAAATAATATACCTAAGAGTTATTGGCCATAGAAAGAGGTAGAGAATGAGGTAAGGGTAGAAAGTTTATTCAACGTGAAAATAACATAGAATGTCCTAAACCAAGAGAAAGATATCAGTCTCAAAATACAAGAAAGGTATAGAACACCAAGCAGATTTAATCCAAAGAAGACTACCTCAAGGCATTTAATAATCACACTCCCAGATGTCAGCGATAAAGAAAGAATCCTAAAAGCGGCAAGAGAAAACAGACAACATACAATGGAACTCTCATATGTCTCACAGCAGACTTCAGTGTAAACCTTACAGGTCATAAGAGTGGCATGGCATATTTAAAGTACTGAAGGAAGAAACCTATTACCTTAGAATAGTATATCTGGTGAAAATATCCTTCAGATATAAAGGAGAAATAAAGACTTTCCTAGACAAACAAAAGCTGAAGGACTTTATCAATATAAGAACTGTCCTACAAGAAATGCTAAAAGGTGTACTCCAGTCAGAAATAAAAATGCATTAAATAATGAGCAATAAATAACCACCTGAAGTTGCAAAATTCATTGGCAATAGTAAGTACATATAAAAACAGGGAATATTATAACACCGTAACTGTGGTGGGTATACTACTGTTATCCTAAGTAGAAAGAGTAAATGTTGAACCAATAAAAAATATAACTACAACAACATTTGTTGTTTCTATTTACATCTTATTTTACTGACTTCATAGTACAATACACTGTATGTCAGTGCAATAAGATATAAAGAGAAACAACAAAAAGTTAAAATGCGAGAAGACAAAATTAATGCAAGTTTTTATTAGTTTTCTGTTTGCATGCTTGCTTATGCAAATAGTGTTATGTTGTTATCAGGTTGAAATGAGGGGTTATAAGATAGTATTTGCAAGCCTCATGGTAACCTCAAATGAAAAAACATAGAATAGATACACAAAAGATAAAAAGCAAGAAACAGTCATATCACCATAAAAATCATCTTTACTAGAGCAAGACAGGAATGAAAGAAAGAAGGAAGGAAAGACCACAAAACAACCAGATAACAAATCACAAACTAGCAGGAATGAGTCCTGAGTTATCACTAAAAACATTGAATGCAAACGGTCTAAACTCTCCAATCAAAATATATAGACTGGTTGAATGGATTACAAAATAGGACCCACTGATCTTTTGCCCACTAGAAACACACATCACCTATAAAAACACACATAGGTTGAAACCAATGGGTTGGAAAAAGATATTCCATGCCAAGGGAAACCAAAAAAGAGCAGGAGTCACTACACTTATATCAGACAAAATAAATTTCAAAACAAAAACTATAAGAACAGAAAACAAGGTCATTATGTGAAGAAAAAGGGGTTATTCGGCAAGAGGATATAACAATTGTAAATGTATATTCACCCAACAAGGGAGCACCCAGATATATAAAGGAAATATTATTAGAGCTATAAACAGAGATAGACCCCCAAAAAATAATAGCTGGAGAGCTTAACACCCCACTTTCAGCATTGAACAGATGTTCCAGACAGAAAATGAACAAACATCAGACTTAATCTGCTCTATAGATCAAAAGTATCTAATAAATATTTACAGAACATCTCATCCAAGAGCTGCAGAATACACATTCTTTTCCTAAGCACATGGATTATTCTCAAAGATAGAACATATGTTAGGTCACAGACAAGTCTTTTTTTTTTTTCTTTATTATACTTTAAGTTTTAGGGTACATGTGCACAATGTGCAGGTTAGTTACATAGGTATACATGTGCCATGCTGGTGTGCTGCACCCATTAACTCGTCATTTAGCATTAGGTATATCTCCTAATGCTATCCCTCACCCCTCCCCCCACCCCACAACAGTCCCCAGAGTGTGATGTTCCCCTTCCTGTGTCCATGTGTTCTCATTGTTCAATTCCCGTCTATGAGTGAGAACATGCGGTGTTTGGTTTTTTGTCCTTGCGATAGTTTACTGAGAATGATGATTTCCAATTTCATCCATGTCCCTACAAAGGACATGAACTCATCATTTTTATGGCTGCATAGTATTCCATGGTGTATATGTGCCACATTTTCTTAATCCAGTCTATCATTGTCAGACATTTGGGTTGGTTCCAAGTCTTTGCTATTGTGAATAGTGCTGCAATAAACATACATGTGCATGTGTCTTCATAGCAGCATGATTTATAGTCCTTTGGGTATATACCCAGTAATGGGATGGCTGGGTCAAATGGCATTTCTAGTTCTAGATCCCTGAGGAATTGCCACACTGACTTCCACAAGGGTTGAACTAGTTTACAGTCCCACCAACAGTGTAAAAGTGTTCCTATTTCTCCACATCCTCTCCAGCACCACCTGTTGTTTCCTGACTTTTTAATGATCGCCATTCTAACTGGTGTGAGATGGTATCTCATTGTGGTTTTGATTTGCATTTCTCTGATGGCCAGTGATGATAAGCATTTTTTCATGTGTCTTTCGGCTGCATAAATGTCTTCTTTTGAGAAATGTCTGTTCATATCCTTTGCCCACTTTTTGATGGGGTTGTTTGATTTTTTCTTGTAAATTTGTTGGAGTTCATTGTAGATTCTGGATATTAGCCCTTTGTCAGATGAGTAGGTTGCAAAAATTTTCTCCCATTTTGTAGGTTGCCTGTTCACTCTGATGGTAGTTTCTTTTGCTGTGCAGAAGCTCTTGAGTTCAATTAGATCCCATTTGTCAATTTTGGCTTTTGTTGCCATTGCTTTTGGTGTTTTAGACATGAAGTCCTTGCCCATGCCTATGTCCTGAATGGTATTGCCTAGGTTTTCTTCTAGGGTTTTTATGGTTTTAGGTCTAATATTTAAGTCTTTAATCCATCTTGAATTAATTTTTGTATAAGGTGTAAGGAAGGGATCCAGTTTCAGCTTTCTACATATGGCTAGCCAGTTTTCCCAGCACCATTTATTAAATAGGGAATCCTTTCCCCATTTCTTGTTTTTGTCAGGTTTGTCAAAGATCAGATAGTTGTAGATATGTGGCATTATTTCTGAGGGCTCTGTTCTGTTCCATTGATCTATGTCTCTGTTTTGGTACCAGTACCATGCTGTTTTTGTTACTGTAGCCTTGTAGTATAGTTTGAAGTCAGGTAGTGTGATGTCTCCAGCTTTGTTCTTTTGGCTTAGGATTGACTTGGCAATGTGGGCTCTTTTTTGGTTCCATATGAACTTTAAAGTAGTTAAAACATTTTAAATAATTGAAATAATATCAAACATCTTTTCTGACCACCATGGAATAAAACTATAAATCAATAATAAGTGTAATTTTAGAAACTATACAACTACATGGAAAGTAAAGCTCCTGAATGACCAGTGGGTCAATAAAGAAATTAAGAAAGACATTGAAAAAGTTATTGAAACACATGATAATGGAAGAACATCATACTAAAACCTATGAGATACAGCAAAAGCAGTAGTAAGAGAAAAGTTTATAGCTATAAGTACCTACATCAAAAAAAGAAGAAAAAACTTCAGACATTCTAATGATGCATCTTAAATTACTAGAAAAGCAAGAGCAAACCAACACAAAATTAGTAGAAGAAAAGAAATAATAAAGGTCAGAGCAGAAATAAATGAAATTGAAATAAAAAACAATAAAAAAGATAAATGAATCAAAGAGTAGTTTTGGTGAAAAATTAAACAAAAGTGGCTGAAAAAAAAGAGAGAAGAACCAAATAAAATCAGAAATGTAAAATAAGGCATTACAACTTATATTGCAGAAATTCAAAAGATTATTACTGGGTACTCTGAACAATTATATGCCAATAAATTAGAAAATCTAGAAGAAATGGAAAATTACTAGATATGCACAACCTACCAAGATTGAACCAAGAAAAAATCCAAAACCTGAACAAGTAAGAAGATCAAGCCCTAGTAAAACATCTTCCAGTAAAACAAACGCCCAGGACCTGATAGCTTCACTGCTGAATTCTATCAAACATTTAAAGAATTAATACCAATCCTACTCAAACTATTCCAAAAAACAAAGGGGGAAGGAATACTTCCAAAGTCACTCTACAAGGCTAGCATTACCCTGATACCAAAACCAGACAAAGACACAACAAAAAAAGAAAACTAAAGGTCAATATCTCTGTTAAATATTGATTCATAAATCCTCAACAAAATACTTGCAAATCAAATTCAAAAATACATTAGAAAGATTATTCATCATGACCAAGTGAATTTTATCCCTGGGATGCAAACATGGTTCAACATATGAAATCAAGCAATATGATACATCATATCCACAGAATGAAGGATAAAAACCATGGGATCACTTCAAATGATGCTGAAAAAGCATTTTATAGAATTTAACATCCCTTCATAATATAAACCCTGAACAAACTGGGGATGGAAGGAATGTACCTCAACATGATAAAAACCATATATGACAGACCCACAGTTAATATCATACTAAATGGAGAAAGACTGAAAGCCTTTCCTGTAAGACCTGGAACACAACAAGGATGCCCACTGTCACTACCGTTATTCAATATAGTACTGGACTACTGGCAAGAGCAATCAGACAAGACCTCTAAGATCTGAAACACAACGAGGATGCCCACTGTCACCACTGTTATTCAATATAGTACTGGAGTACTATCAAGAGCAATCAAACAAGAGAAAGATATAAAGTACATCTAAATTGGAAAGAAAGAAGTCAAATTATCCTTGTTTGCTGATGATATGATACTAGGAAAAACCTAAAGACTCTACAAAAAAACTATTAAAAGTAATAAACAAATTGAGTAAATTTGCAGGATACAAAATCAACATACAAAATTTAGTAGCATGTCTGAATGCAAACAGTGAACAATCTGAAAAAGAAATAAAAAAGTAGTCCCATTTACTAGCCACAGACAAAATTAAATATCTAGGAGCTAACTTAACCAAAGAAGTGAAAGATCTCTATAATGAAAACTATAAAGCACTGGTGAATGAAATTGAAGATGATACCAAAAAATGGAAAAATGTCTATGTTCATGGATTGGAAAATCAATATTGTTAAAATGTCCATACTACCTAAAGACATCTACAGATTCAATGCAATCCTTGTCAAAATACCAATGGCATTCCTCACAGAAATAGAAGAAACTACTCTAAAATTTATATGAAGCCAAGAATTCCCCAGAATAGCCAAAGATATCCTAGGCAAATAGAACAAAACTGGAAGAATCGCATTACCTGACTTCAGATTATATTACAGAGTTATAGTTGCTAAAACTGCATGGTACTGGCACGAAAAGAGACACATAGGCCAGTGGAAGAGAAGAGAGAACCCAGAAATAAGTCCACATACCTAAAGTGAACTCATTTTTGACAAGTGCCATGAGAATACACTGGAAAAAAGATAGTCTCTTCAATAAATGGTGCTGGAAAAAACTGGATATCCATATGCAAAATAATGAAATTTGACCCCTATCTTTCACTGTACACAAAAATCAAATCAAAATGGATTAAAGACATAAATATAAGACCTCAAAATATAAAACTACTATAAGAAAACTTTGGGGAAAATCTCCAGGACATGGTCTAGGCATAGATTTCTTAAGCAATACTCCAGAAGTACAGGCAACCAAAGCAAATATGGACAAATGGGATCACATCAAGTCAAAAAGCTTCTCCACTGCAAAGGATACAGTTAACAAGTTGAAGAGACAACCCACAGAATGGGAGAAAATATATGCAGACTACCCCTCTGACAAAGATTAATCACTAGAATATATAAGGAGCACAAACAACTCCACAGGAGAAATCTAATAATCTGATCAAAAAATGGGCAAAAGATTTGAATAGATATTTCTCAAGACATACAAATGGCAAACAGGCATATAAAAAGGTGCTCAACATCATTGATTATCAAACAAATGCAAATCAAAACTACAATGAGATATAATCTCACCCCAGTTAAAATGGCTCATATCCAAACAACAAACAATAACAAATGCTGTTGTAGAGGATGTGGAGAGAAGTGAATCCTTGTACATTCTTGGTGTGAATGGAAATTAGTATAAACACTATGCAGAACCATATGGCAGTCACCCAGGTAATCAGCATACTACCTAATAGGTAGTTTTCAATCCTCACCCTCCTCCAACCCTCCACCCTCACATAGGACCCAATGTCTTCTTTGTGTCCACGTGTACTCAAAGTTTAGCTCCCACTTATAAGTGAGAACATATAGTATTTGGTTTTCTGTTCCTGCATTAATTTGCTTAGGATAATGGCCTTCAGCTCCATCCATTTTGCTGTTAAAGCCATGATCTGATTTTTTTATATAGCTGTATACCCATTCTTTTGATTCTCACAATAGCTACCTAAGGTAGAAGAGCAAACATATTTTTCTTGTTTTCAGATAAGGAAAGTTCTTTTCAGAAAAGGATATTCTAAGGAAATTTGAATTTGTTACCACTAGACTTGCATTACAAGAGGTCCTTAAGGGAGTGCTAAACATGGAAACAAAGTCTGTTGCCTGCTACCACAAAGACACACTTACATAGCCCACTGCTACTATAAAGCAACTACATAATCAAGTTTACATAGCATCCAGTTAACAACATGATGACATGATCAAATCCTCACCTATCAATATTGACCTTGAATGTAAATGAACTAAACCCCGCACTTAAAAGGCAATGAGTGGTAAGTTGGAGAAAGAAACAAGACCCAACTGTATGCTGTCTTCAGGACCCATCCCATATGTAATGACATCCACTGGTTTAAAGTAAAGGAATAAAGAAAGATCTATTAAAAAAACAGAAAACATGAAAGAGCAGGGGTAGCTATTCTTACCTCAGATAAAGCAGAACTTAAACCAATAATGATCAAAAGAACAAAGAAGGATATTACGTAATGCTAAAAGTTCAATTCAATAAGAAAACAGTCCTAAATATATATGCACCCAACACTGGAGCAGTCAGATTCATAAAACAGGTTCTTAGAGATCTACAAAGAGGCTTAGATAATCACACATTGACAGTGGGAGATTTCAACATCCTATTGACATTGTTAGATAGATCATTGAGGCTGAAAACTAATGATGATATTCTGTACTTAAACTCATCACATGACCAACTGGACCTAATAGACTGTTGTGCTGAACCCATCTTAACGTCAGTAGATGAGGCATCAGGATCAAGAGGCTGCAGAGGAGACCCAGAGCCAGCAAACTAGACATGGGGTTTTATTAAGGGCTCACATACAGGGGTAAGAGTCCAGTGGTGGTAGGTTAGACAGAAAAGCCACCTCATATACAGAAATGGTCCAGCAGTGGCATGCTGGACAAGCTATCTGCCTTACAGTTCAGCAGCAGCTGGCTGGAAAATATATGTGCTTTCCCACAGTCCAGTGACAACAGGCTGAACAACACATTCTGCATTCTACAGTCCAGCAGCAGTGAGTCGGACAACATAACTGCAAGGCCCAGTGGTGGTGGGCTAGGCAGGAAAACTGCAACTGCCTGCAAACATCATGCAGTTTATGTAGCATTTTCACTTAATACCCCACCCCCACCACCTGTAACCTCCACCTGGCAACCTTCATTTAACTCAAAACTCAGGGACTCATTCTCCTGTATGGTCCATGTTCCACTGGATGGGCCAGGGGCTCGGATATTTTTCATAGATAAGGAATGAATCTCTGGGTTGGCCACACCCAGATTCCATAGCTTGGAACAAACATTCAGGTGCACCTGCCATACAGGGTCATTCTAAGGTATCCTTATATTATTGCTTTCAGGTGCATTTACCCTACATAGAAATCTACAGAGTTCTCCACCTAACAACCTCAGAATACACATTCTTCTCATCTGCACGCAGTACATAATCTAAGATCAACCATGTACTCAGCCACAAAGCAAGTCTCAACAAATACAAAAAAAATTGAAATCATATCAACAACATTCTTAGACCACAGTGAAATAAAAATAGAAATCAATATCAAGAAGATAGCTCAAACTGTACAATTATATGGAAATTAAACAACTTGTTCCTGAGTGACTTTGAGTAAAGAACAAAATTAAGGCAAAAATCAAAAGGTTATTTCAAACTGATGAAAACAGAGACAGAAAATACCAGAATCTTTGGGACACAGCTAAAGCAGTGTTAAAAAGAAAGTTTATAGTGCTAAATGCATACTTCAAGAAGTTAGAGATGTCAGATTAGCAACCTGACATCACACCCAGAGGAACTAGAAAAGCTAGAGCAAGCCAACCCCAAAATTAGAATAAAATAAATAACCCAAATCAGAGCAACTCTGAATGAAATTGAGATGCAAAAATTCACATAGAAGATAAAAAAGTTAGTTTTTTGAAAGAATAAATAAGTTTTATTGACCACTAGCTAGTATAATAAGGAACAAAAGAGAGAAGTTCCAAATAAGTACAATAAAAAATAACAAGGATGACCTTGACACCAACCAACAGAAATACAAAAGTCTCTCAGAGACTATTATGAACACTTGTATGAACACCAACTAGAAAAACTAGTAGAAATGGACAAATTACTTGGAAATACACAACTTCCCAAAATTGAACCAGGAAGAAATTGAAATCCTGAGCAGACCAATAAAAAGTTACAAAATTGAATCGAAATAAAAAAAAAATCCACCAACCAAAAAAAAAAAAAAAGACTTGGATCAGACAGATTCACAGCCAAATACTAATACACATACAAAGAAGAGCTAGTTTAATTCTAGTGAAATTACTCCAAAAAAAATCAAGGAGCCTATGCTCCTTCCTAACTCATTCTACAAAGAGAGCATCATTCTGATACCCAAACCTGGCAGACACACAGTGAAAAAGAAAATATCAGGCTAATATCATTAATGAACATAGATGCAAAAATCCTCAACAAAATACTAGCAAATCAAATCCAGCAGCACATCAAAAAGTTAATTCACTATGATCAAGTAAGCTGTATTCCTGGGCTGAAAGGTTGGTTCAGCATATGTAAATCAATAAATGTAATTCATCATATTAAAAGAATTAAAAACAAGAAATCATCTCAATAGATTCAGAAAAGGCTTTCAATACAATTCTACATACCTTCATATTAAAAACTCTCAACAAGTTAGGCATTGAAGGAACATAGCTCAAAATGATAAGAGCCACCTATAAGAAACCCACAGCCAACATTATACTGAATAGGCAAAAGCTAGAAGCATTCGCCTTGAGAACTGCAACAGGACAAAAATGCTCACTTTTACTACTGCTGTTCAATATAGTACTACAAGTCCTAGCCAGAGCTATCAGGCAAGAGAAAGAAATAAAAGGTATCCAAATAGGAAGAGAGGAAGTCAAATTATCTCTTTTCACAAATGATATGACTCTATAACTGGAAGACCCTAAAGATCCTGGGAAATGGTATCTAGAACTGACAAGTGACTTTAGTAAAGTTTCAATATGAAAAATCCATGTACAAATTCAGTAGCATTTCTATACACCAATAACATTCAAGCTGAGACTGAAATCAAGAATGCAATCACATTCAAAATAGTCACAAAAAGAATGAAATAGGAATACAGCTTGCTAAGGAGGTGAAAGATATCTACAATAAGAATTACAAAACACTGCTCAAAGAAATCAGAAATGACACTAACAAATGCAAAAATATTCCATGCTCATGGATAGGAAGAATCAATGTTGTTAAAATGGACACACTGCCTAAATCAATTTACAGATTCAGTGCTACTCCTATAAAAGTATCAACATCATTTTTCACAGCATTATAAAAAAGTTTTCTAAAATTCATATGGAATCAAAAAAGAGCCCAAATCGCCAAAGCAATCCTAAGCAAAATGGACAAAGCCAGATGCTAACACTACCAAACTTTGGATTACACTACAAGGTTACAGTATCCAAAATAAAATAGTACTGTTACAAAAATAGACACATAGACAAATGGAACAGGATAGAGAACACAGAAATAGAGCCACACAGCTACATCCATCTGATCTCCAACAAAAACAAGCAATGGGGAAAGGACTCCCTATTAAATAAATAGTACTAGGATAACTGGCCAGCCATATGCAGGAGATTAAAACTGGACCTCCTAATTTTTACCACACAGAAAAATTAACTCAAGATGGATTAAAGACATACATGGGAGACATAAAACTATAAAAATCATAGAAGAAAATCTAAAAAATATCATTCTGGGTATTGACCTGGGCAAATTATTTATGACTAAGTACACAAATGCAAGTGCAACAAAAACAAAATTGACAAGTGGGACCTAATTAAACAAAACAGCTTCTGTACAGCAAAAGAAACTATCAACAGAGTAAACAGACAGTAGGCAGAAAGGGAGAAAATATTTGCAAAGTATGCATCCAACAAAGGGCTAATATCCAGAATCTATAAGGAACTTAAACATATCAATAAGGAAAAAGCAAACAACCTCATTAAAAAATAGGCAAAGACCATGAACATACACTTCTGAAATGAAGACGTACATGTGGCCAACAAATACATGAAAAAATGCTCAACACCACAGTGAGGTAGTATCTCATTGTGGTTTTGATTTGCACTTCTTGTTAGAGAATCAATGATTCAGTCAATGAATCAATCATTCTCATTAGAGAAACGCAAATCAAAACCACAATGAGAAACCATCTCATACCAGTTAGAATGGCTATTATTAAAAATTTAAAAATAATAGGTGCTGACAAGGTTGTAGGGAAAAGGGAACACTTATACACTGTTGATGAGAATGTAATTAGTTCAGCCACTGTGAAGAGCAGTGTAGAGGCTTCTCAAAAAACTTAAAAGAGAACTACCATTTTACTCATCAATCTCATTACTGAATGTATACTATCAAAAAGACACATGCACTCTTTTGTTCATCATAGCACTATTCACAATAGGAAAGACATGGAATTAACCTAGATGTCCAACAACAGCATGTTGGATAAAGAAAATCTGGTACCTGTACACCATGGAATGCTATGCAGCCCAAAAATGAAAAAAAATGATGTCCCTTGCAGCAACATGGGTGCAGCTGAAGGCCATTTCCCAAGCAAATTAATGCAGGAACAGAAAACCAAATACCACATGTTGTCACTTATAATTGGGAGCTCAGCATAGAGTACACACAGACACAACAGTGGGAACAATAGACACTGGAGACAATTAGAGGAGGGAAGGTACTAGAGGGGCAAGGTTTGAAAAGCTAACTACCAGGTACTATGCTCACTACCTGGGTGACAGAATCCTTCATACCCCAAACCTCAGTGACACACAATTTACCTATGTAAAAAATATGCACATGTACCCCCTGGATCTAAAATAAAAGTTGAAAAATATAAAAACAAAAAAATATATACTTCATATTTAAGAACAAATATAATGGAATTTCCTCATTGATGATGATAGGAAAATGAACATTTTAATGGTCAGATTGCAAGGTTCCTTCCAACTCTAAGATTCTTGGACTTTCTTCAAAGGAAGTGAAAGATAAATAGTCATTTAATGATTAACTATAGCTCTTCAAGCAAACTGATTTGAAAAAGAATATTTGCCTTGAGGTAATCCATCTAGTTACTGAGAATTAAATATCATTTGTCTCAAAATAGCTGGAAGAAAGCATTTTGAATGTTTCTACCAAAAGTAAATGATAAATGTTCGAGTGATGGATGTATTAATTACCCAGATTTGATCACTACACAATGTATATAATTATGGAAACATCACATTGTACCCCACAAATATGTACACTTGTTATTATGTATCTATTAAAAATAAATAAGCATATTGTTAAGTGTTTAAAAATATTGAAATGGCTCTATCTATAGGTAAAAAATTTATTTTCTAGACCCATTCTAGATTTTGCATGTGGATTTACTGCAAATAAATGTAAGACACCTTGTCAAGAGAAAGTACAGTACCAAAAATAGTTTACATAGTATCTAAAAATGAGTACATACTTAGTAAACACTTGTTTAAAGGATAGATAGATGCACAGACATATGAATAAATGGATGAATGAGGACGGCAGACATCAAGCTCTTAGTTCTATTTGGGTGAGTGTTCAAGGAAAAGACAATTTAAAGCAACTGATTTGGCTGATATTTTCATTATTTAAATTTTCAGTGGGAATAAAATAAAACAGTAGCCCCCATTCCCAAAGGTTTTACAAGTAGGTGTGTGTGAGTGTGAGTGTGTGTGTGTATGTGTGTGTGTGTGAAAATTAAATGGAGCTAAAATGAATAAATGAAGCTCTCATTGTTAAAACTTGCCAAGGAAAAGAACAGTTCTTGTGTTAACAGATAATATCCCTGTAAGAAGGCATCAGGCCTATCCTTGAAATTGGGCAACCAGCTGAGACTGATTCAGGTGATGTCCTTCTTGTATATTTCTTCTGATCATAGTCTTCTGAAAGGCATTTGCTCAAAATCTCATTTATATTTTCTAATCCATAGGTTGATACTATTTTGTTTGTACTGATCAATAGAAATTAAAACAAGATAACACAAGCACATCTCTAGTCAGATGCATGAAGGGCAGACAACAAAAGGAAATACCATATCTGCTGTTCTCTGTTTTACTTCAGATTGTCGATTGCTGGCAAAAATGCAGATTCTCCAGATATACCAAAACTATTTTTCTATATGGTCAGAAAAGATCTTTGAATAAAACCTACCTGTAGAATTTTACCTTTTGTTATCATTGGATTTTAAACAAAAATAACACTGATAAAGGCACTAAAGGTCAGGAAATAATGGGTCCAGGGTGAACGTCTAAGTCAACAAGCCTTATCTCTGCTTCCCTGAAATATTACACAAAACTTCTATTTCTTTAGAAAGGAATATGGTTTGGCTGATCATCCTGAAATTCAAAGTCCTCCACAGTATGGACTCAACCATTTTGACCTCCTCTGGAGCTCATGCTACAGATATATTTTGATATATTGGACTTTCTGGATTTCCCAAGTGCCTTCCTGTCCTCTATGTCTTTGTTCATACTGCTACTTTTGCTTAGAATCTTTTCATGTCATCTCTGCCTGTCTAAATTCTGTCCATATTTCAAAGTCCATATCAAATACCAACTCCATGAAGTCTTGTAGATTCTCACAGAACATTACTTCCAATTCTATTCACTCTGCCTTCTATGTTAGGTGTTTGAGGATTTCCTATTTATCTTTGCATGATCCAAATTCTTGCTCAGAGTAGGAGCTCAGTAAATATTTGTTGCATACTGTCAAATGTTCTATATTTTACTAGGTATTACCATTCATTCATTCATTCATTCAAAAAATATTTACTAAGTATAGAGGATTGAACATGAAAGACAATATCTGTATCTTTTTAAAAGATTTATCCTCTTGGAAGAGATGAAAATACTCAATATATAATTAAGGAAGTAAAATTCAACATCCCTTCATGTTAAAAACTCTCAACAAACTGGATATTGAAGAAACATACTTCAAAGTAATGAGAGCCATCTATGGCAAACCCAGAGCCAACATCATACTGAATGGGGAAAAGCTGTAAGAATTCCCCTTGAAAACTGGCACAAGGCAAGGATGCCTTCTCTCAACACTACTTATTCAACATAGTACTGGAAGTCTTGGCCAGAGCAATCGGGGAAGAGAAAGAAATAAAAGGCATCCAAATAGGAAGAGAAGAAGTCAAACTATCCCTGTTTCTAGATCTAAATCTGTATCTAGAAAACCCCATAGTCTTGGCCCAAAACGTCCGTCAGCTGATAAACAATTTCAGCAGTTTCAGGATACAAAATCCATGTACAAAATCCCTGTGGTGGCCCACGCCCATAATCCCAGCATTTTGGGAGGCCGACGCGGGTGGATCACCTGAGGTCAGGAGTTCGATATCAGCTTGGCCAACATGGCAAAATCCAGTCTCTACCAAAAATACAAAAACTAGTGGGGCATGGTGGCACACGCCTATAATCCTAGCTACTTGGGATGCTGAGGCAGGAGAATCCTTGGACCCAGGAGGCGGAGGTTGCAGCGAACCTAGATGGCACCATTGCACTCCAGCCTGGGTGACAGAATGAGACTCCATCTCAGGAAAAGAAAAAAATCACTAGCATTCCTATATACCAACAATAGCCAAGCGGAGAGCCAAATCAGAAACACAATCCAATTTACAATAGCCACAAAAATAATAAAATAGCCAGGAATACAGCTAACCAGAGAAGTGAAAAATCTCTACAATGAGAATTACAAAACACCTAGAAGAATTCTGAGTTGGTACAAACAAATGGATAGGAAGAATCAATATCATTAAAATGGCCACACTGCCCAAAGCAGTTTACAGATTTAATGCTATTCTTATCAAATTACCAATGACATTCTTCACAGAACTAGAAAAAAGTAGTTTAAAATGTATGTAGAATCAAAAAAGAGCTCAAATATCCAAGGCAATCCTGAGCAAAAAGAACAAAGCTGGAGGCATCATGTTACTGAAATTCAAACTACTACAGGGCTATAGTAACCAAAACAGCATGGTACTGGTAGAAAAGACCAATGGAGCAGAATAGAGAGCCCAGAAATAAGGCCGCACACCTACAACCATTTAATTGTCTACAAAGCTGACAAAAACAAGCAATGGGGAAAGGACTCCCTATTCAATAAATGGAGATGGGATAACTGGCTAGCCATATGCAGAAGATGAAAACTGGACTCCTTTCTTATACCATGTACAAATACAAACATCAACTCAAGATGGATTAAAGACTTAAATGGAAAACCTAAAACTATAAAAACCCTGGAAAACAACCTAGGTAATACCACTCTGGACATAGGAAAGAGCAAAGATTTCATGATGAAGAAGCCAGAAGAAATTGCAACAAAAGCAAAACTTGACAAATGGGATCTAGTTAAACCTAAGAACTTCTGCACAGCAAAAGAACCTATCAACAGAATAAACAGACCACTTACAGAATGGGAGAAAATATTTGCAAACTATGCATCTGACAAAAGTCTATTATCCAGCATTTATAAGGAATTTAAACAAATTTACAAGGCAAAACAAACAACCCCATTAAAAAGTGGGCTAAGGACGTGAACAGACACTTTTTGAAGGAACACATACATGCTGCCAACAAGCATATGAAGAAAAGCCCAATATCACTATTAGAGAAATGCAAATCAAAACCACAATGAGATACCATTTCACACCAATCAGAATAGCTATTATTAAAATATCAAAAAATAACAGATGGTGGGGAAAGGGTACACTTATACACTGTTGGTGGGAGTGTGAATTAGTTCAACCATTTTGGAAAGCAGTGTGGCAATTCCTCAAAGAGCTAGAAACCAAACTACCATTCGACCCAGCAATCCCATTACTGGGTATATAACTGAAGGAATATAAAGCACTGTACCATAAAGACACATGCATGCAAATGTTCATTGCAGCGCTATTCACAATAACAAAGACATGGAATCATCCTAAATGTCTATCAATGACAGATTGGATAAAGAAAATGTGATACATATACACCATAGAATACTATGCAGCCACAAAAAAAGGGAGATCATGTCTTTTGCGGAATATGGATGAAGCTGGAGGCCATTAGTCTTAGCAAACTAATGCAGGAACAAAAAATCAAACACTGCATGTTCTCACTGATAAGTGGGAGCTAAATGAGGAGAACACATGAACACAAAAAGGGGAACAACAGACACGGGGGCCTACTTGAGGCTAGAGAGTGGGAGAGGGGAGAGGATCAGAAAAAATAACTAATGGGTACTAGGTTTAAAACCTGGGAGATGAAACGACCTGTACAGAAAACCCCCATGACACAAGTTTACATATAACAAACCTGCACATTTACCTCTGAAGGTTTTTAAAAGCTTTTTTTTTTAAAGAAATGGTTTTCTCTTAGTCATTTATTCATTCAATAAATATTTACTGATTGTGTACTGTGTGAGGGAACTATACACCTGAATAAGACACGTTTCTAAGGAGCTTATTATGATTTAAAAAGGGAAATGTGTAGAACTAACTATAACCCAAAGCAATATGACCTCAGTTCCCTAAGACTAGTATCAGCATAGCACTCTGGTAGTTCAGAGGAAGGAGGGTTTTCCTGACTGGGGAAAATCAGATAAGATTTGAGGAAGTAGTTGGGAATTTAAGCCAGGTCTGAATTTTCTCTCATTTATAATGACAGTGTGGAGATAATCTCAGATGAGCTCTGAGAGAAATGGTCCTGCCATTTTGTCTCACACATTATACAAGATGTGGCTATAAAGCAGTGGGACTGATTTCCTCATGTGGCTCTAAACTGCCTCTGATGACAATTCCAAAAGAGAAGCTCTTGCATTGCTCAAAGCAAAAGCAGCAGAATTAGAATAAAATGTGTAGCTTCCAAAGTGGTTACTTTGAAGGGAACACCACTCATTTGACTGTACAGTCTGAATATGTTATAATAAGTGACACCTCATTTTCAGATAAGTATTACTCTTGCTTAACAAGGGTATTACTCCTTCTTTGGTCATATACCAAGATCTGAGAGGGCATATAATGATAGCATCCTAGGCCTGCAATGTAATCTTCTTTATCCAATCACCTTAAAGAAAAAGGTAAAGGGGATTGTGAGTTGAGCGGCTATGACAAAGAGCCTTTGAAACTCCTGAGAACTTCCTGAATAAGATAAACCTCCTGTGTCTCAAATAAACAGGTGGCCAATAAAATAACATTTACAGTGAGACTGCATAACTATAAATGTAAGAATACAAGATGAAGAATTTTAAATGAGCTACACCTCCTTCTTAGACTGAAGTAGTTTAAGCTACAGGAATAAAATAGTTTTATAGAGGTTGTATGACTAAGCCAAATGTCACAATTAAGTCATATTTTACAGATTGAAATAAAATATATTAGAAATGAATGCAAAGATGTGAACCTTTAAAATACGTAATAAAAATGACTTTGGGAGCATATAGCATGACATGTAATGGAAAAGACTTCTCTTTTAATCATCAGTAAAGTATATTTATAAATAAGTTAATTATTCTTTCTGTAATATTTTAAAAATTGTTATCAAAACACAATATAAAATTTACCTTATGCTGTGGCTCACACCTGCAATTCCAGCACTTTGGGATGGGTGAGGTGGAAGAATCACTTGAAGACAGGAAATTCAGACCAGCCCTGCCAAAATAGTGAGATCCCATCTCTAAAAAAAAAAATAAATAAATAAAAATTAGCTGGGCATGATGGTGCACAGCTCTAGTCCCAGCTACTTGGGAGGCCGAAGCTTGAGCCCAAGAAGTTGAGGAGGCAGTGAGTCGTGGTCACGTTACTGCACTCCAGCCTGATTAACAGAGTGAGACATTTTCTCAAAAGAAATTTCCCCTCTTAATCATTTTTAAGTGTGCAGTTCAGTGGCATTAACTATATTCACATTTTTATGTATCAGATCTCTAGAGCATTTTCAACTTGCAAAACTGAAACTGTATATCCATCAAACAAATCTCAATTTCCCCCTCCCTCAGCTCCTGGCAATCACTATTCTACTTTCTGTTTCCATGATTTTGACTACTCGAGTTATCTCATATAAGAGGAATCCAAGTGACTGGCTTATTTCACTCAGCATAATGTCGGGAAGTGTCATCTGTGTTGTAGCATGTGACAGAATTTTCTCCCATTTTAAAGCTGAATAATATTCAATTCCATGTGCAGACCTCATTTTCTTTATCCATTCATCTGTCAGTGAACACCTGGGCTGCCTCCATCTCTTGGCTATTGTGAATAACACTGCAATGAACATGAGTGTACAAATATTTATTTGAGAGCCTGCTTTCAATTCTTTTTGATATACACACAAAACTGGAATTGGTGGATCATATGGTGATTCTATTTTTAGTTTTTTTGAGAAACTTCCATTCATTTTTCCATAGTGACTGCAGTATTTTACATTCCCATCACCACTGCACAAAGCTTCCAATTTCTCACCCATCCTTGTCACTCTTATTATTTTTGTTTTTGATAGTTGCCATTCTAGCGGGTGTGAGGTGATATCTCATTGGGATTTGTATTTGCATTTCCTTAATGATCAGTGATGTTGAACATCTTTTCCTATGCTTGTTGGACATTTGTACACCTTACTTGGGGGAAATGTCTATTTAGGTTCTTTGCCCATTTTAAAATCAGGTTATTGTTTTTATGTTGTTGGGTTGTAAGTGTTCTTCATATATTCTGAATATTAACCCCATAACAGATATATTATTTGCAAATATTATATCCTATAATAGTTTTCTTTTTTATTTCAATAGGTTTTTGGGGAACAGGTGATGTCTGGTTACATGAATAAGTTCTTTAGTAGTGATTTCTGAGATTTGGTGCAGCCATCACCTGAGCAATGTACACTGTACCCAATGTACACTGTATCCCCAACCCTTCCCGCAAAGTTTCCAAAGTCCATTGTATTATTCTTATGCCTTTGCATCCTCATAGCTTAGCTCCCACTTATGAGTGAGAACATACGATGTTTGGTTTTCCATTCCTGAGTTACTTCACTTACAATAATGGTCTCCAATTCAATCCAGGTGGCTGCAAATGCCAATATTTCATTCCTTTTTATGGCTTGGCAGTAGTCCATGATATACATACATGCCACATTTTCTTTATCCACTCGTTGATTGATGAGTATTTGGGCTGGTTCTATATTTTTACAATTACAAATTGTGCTGTTATAAGCATGTATGTGCAAGTAGCTTTTTCGTATAATGACCTATTTTCCTCTGGGTAGATATGCAGGAGTGAGATTGCTAGATCAAATGGTAGATGTACTTTTAGTTCTTTAATGAATGTCCACTCTGTTTTCCCTAGTGGTTGTACTAGTTTACATTGCCACCAAAAGTGTAAAAGTGTTCCCTTTTCATAACATCCACACCGACATCTACTCTTTTTTGACTTTTTGATCAAGGCCATTCTTGCAGGAGTAAGATGGCATTGCATTATGGCTTTGATTTGCATTTCCCTAATCACTAGTGATGTTGAGCATCTTTTCATATGTTGTTGGCCATTTATATATCTTCTTTTGAGAATTGTCTATTCATGTCCTTAGCCCAGTTTCTGATGGGATTTTTTTTCTTTTTTTTTTCTTTTTTACTGATTTGTTTGAGTTTCTTGTAGATGCTGGATATTAGTCCTTTGTCAGATGTATAGATGTGAAGATTTTCTCCTACTCTGTAGGTTGTCTGTTTATTCTGTTGATTATTTCTTTCACCGTGCAGAAGCTTTTTAGTTTAATTACTTCCCATCTATTTGTCTTTGTTTTGTTGCATTTGCTTTTGGGTTCTTGGTAATGAAGTATTTGCCTACGCCAATGTCTAGAAGTGTTTTTCCAATGTTATCTTGTAGAATTGTTATGGCTTTGGGTCTTAGATTTAAGTCTTTGATCCATCTTAAGTTGATTTTTGTATAAGGTGAGAGATGAGGATCTAGTTTTATTCTTCTACATGTGGCTTGTCAATTATTCCTGCACCATTTGTTGAATAGAGTGTTGACATGGTTTGGCTCTTTGTACCCACCCAACTATCATCTTGAATTGTACTCTCATAATTTCTACATGTGGTGGGAGGGACCTGGTGGGAGATAATTAAATCATGGGCCTAATTTCTCCCATACTGTTCTGGTGGTAGTGAATAAGTCTTACAAGATTTGATGGTTTGATAAGGAAAATCCCATTTCATTTTCTCTCTTGCTGCCACCATGTAAGAAGTGCCTTTTGCCTTCCACCATGATTGTGAGGCCTCCCTAGCCACGTGGAACTGTAAGTTCAGTAAACTTCTTTCTTTTGTAAATTGCTCAGTCTTGGGTATGTCTTTATCAGCAGCATGAAAACAGACTAATACAAAAAAATCGGTACAAGTAGAGTAGGGTACTGCTAAAAAGATACCCAAAAATGTGGAAGCTACTTTGGAAGTGGGTAATAGGGTGGGGTTGGAACACTTTGGAGGGCTCAGAAGAAGACAGGAAAATGTGGGAAAGTGTGGAACTCCCTAGAGACTTGTTGAATGGCTTTGATCAAAATGCTAATAATGATATCGACAATGGAATCGGAGCTGAGATGGTCTCAGAAGGAAATGAGGAGCTTGTTGGGAACTGGAGTAAAAGGGACTCTTGTTATGTTTTAGCAAAGACATTTATAAAAGACATAGCAGGTGGCATTTTGTCCCTGCCCTAGAGATTTATGGAGCTTTGAACTTGAGAGAGATAATTTAGGGTATCTGGCAGAAACAATTTCTAAGCAGCAAAGCATTCAAGAGGTGACTTGGGTGCTGTTAAAGGCATTCAGTTTTATAAGGGAAGCAGAGCATAAAGGTTTGAAAAATTTGCAGCCTGACAATGTGATAGAAAAGCAAATCCCATTTTCTGAGGCAAAATTCAAGCTGGCTGCAGAAATTAGCATCAGTAATGAGGAGCCAAATGTTTATCCATAAGACAATGGGGAAAATGTCTTCCCAGGGCATTTCAGATGTCTTCATGGCAGCCCCTCCCATCACAGGCTTGGAGACCTAGGAGGAAAAAATGGTTTCATGGGTCAGGCCCAGGGTCCCCACGCTGTGTGCAGCCTAAAGACTTGGTGCCCTGCATCCAAGCCTATGTAGCCATGGCTGAAAGGGGCCAATGTAGATCTTGGGCCATGGCTTCAGAAGGTGCAAGCCCCAAGCCTTGGCAACTCCCACGTGGTACTGAGCCTGTGAGTACACAGAAATCAGGAATTGGGGTTTGGGAGCCTCTGCCCAGATTTCAGAAGACGTATGGAAATGCCTTGATGCCAAGGCGGAAGTTTGCTGCAGGGGTGGGGCCCTCATGGAGAAACTCTGCTAGCACAGTGCAGAAGGGAAATGTGGGGTTGGAGCCCCCACACAGAGTCCCTACTGGAGCAGTACCTAGTAGACTTATGAGAAGAGGGCCACCATCCTCCAGACCCCAGAATGGTAGATCCACTGACAGCTTGCACCGTGCACCTGGGAAAGCCACAGACACTCAGTGCCAGCCTGTGAAAGCAGCAAGGAGGGAGGCTGTACCCTGCAAAGCCACAGGGGCAGAGCTGTCCAAGACCATGGGAACCTACCTCTTGCATCAATGTGACCTGGATGTGATACATGGAGTCAAAGGAGATCATTTTGGAGCTTTAAGATTTGAGCACATCAGTAGCGCTCTTATACACCAACAGCTACCAAGCTGAGAATCAAATCAAGAACTCAACCCCTTTTACAATAGCTGCAAAAAAATTTCAAATACTTAGGAATATACTTAACAAAGGAAGTGAAAGACTTCTACAAGAAAAACTACAAAACACTGCTGAAAGAAATCACAGATGACACAAACAAATCGAAACACATCCCATGCTCATGGATGGGTAGAATCAATATTGTGAAAATGACCATACTGCCAAAAGCAATTTACAAATTCAGTCCAATTCCCATCAAAATACCACCATCATTCTTCACAGAACTAAAAAAAAAAGTCACAAAATGCGTATGGAACCAAAAAAGAGCCCTCATAGCCAAAGCAAGAGTAAGCAAACTGAACAGATCTGCAAGCATTACATTACCTGACTTCAGAGTATACTATAAGGCCATAGTCATCAAAACAGCATGGTACTGGTATAAAAACCAGCATATATATCAATGGAACATTGATCAACTTCCGCTTTACTGATTTGGATGCCCTTTATTTATTTCTCTTGTCTGATTACTCCGGTAGGACTTCCAGCACTAGGTTGAATAGAAGTGGTGAAAATAGGCATACTTGTCTTGTTGCAGTTTTCAGGGAAAATGTTTTCACATTTCCCCATTCGGTATAATGTTGGCTGTGGGTTTGTCGTAGATAGCTTTTATTACCTAAGGTATGTCCCTTCTATGCCGAATTTGCTGAGAGTTTGAATCATAAAGGATGCTGGATTTTGTCATATGCTTTTTCTCTGTCTATTGAAATGATCATGTGATTTTTGTTTTTAATTCTGTTTATGTGGTGTATCAGATTTATTGACTTATTTATTTAAACCGTCCCTGCATCCCTGGTGTGAACACACTTGACCATGATGGATTTTCTTCTTGATATGCTGTTGGATTCAGTTAGCTAGTATTTTGTTGAAGATTTTTGCATCTATGTTCATCATGGATATTGGTCTGTAGTTTTTTTTATGTCCTTTCCTGGTTTTGGTATTAGGGTGATACTGTCTTCATAGAACGATTTAGGGATGATTCCCTCTTTCTCTTCTTTTTCATCCTTTGGGTTTTTTTTTTTTTTTGATGTATAGAAATTTTAAAGTTTGGTGTAGTCTCATTTGTTTATTTTTGCTTTTGTTGTCTGGGCATTTTGTGTCATGTCCAATAAATTATTGCCAAACCCAATGTCAGGAAGTTTTCTCCTGTTTTTTTCCTAAGTTTTAGAGTTTTGGATCTTATGTTTAGGTCTTTAATCCATTTTGAGTTAGTTTTTGTATGTGGTATAAGTAAAGGGCTCAACTTCATTCTTTTCATGTGTATATATCATTTTATTAATACCATTTATTGAAGAGACTGTCTTTTCCCCATTGTGTGGTCTTGGCACCTCTGTCAAAGATTAATTGACCACATATGAGTGGGTTTATTTCTTGGTTGTCTCTTCTGTTCTATTAGTCTATGTGTCTGTCTTTATGCCAGTATCACATTGTTTTGATTACTGTCACTTTGCAATATATTTTGAAATCAGGAAGTGTGAGACCTCCAAATTTGTTATTTTTCAAGAATATTTTGGCAATTCAGGGACCCTTGACATTCTATATACATTTTAGATTTTTTTCTGTAAAAAATGTCATTGAGATCTCGATAGGGATTGCATTGAATCTGTAGATCACTTTGGGTAGGATAGAGTGAAATATTATTTTAAAGATGTTTACATTACTTAGTAATAAATGATGTACATTGTTGGTAAGATGAAATACTGTTACACATGTTATTTTCTTCATTTCACAGATTGTTTTAGTCTGTTTTCTGTTGCTATAACAGAATTCCTGAGACTAAGTAATTTATAAGTAAAAGAAATTTGTTTCTCACAGTTCTTGAGGCTGGGAAGCTCAAGATTAGGGCAGAGGAATCTGACAAGGATTATCCCATGGCAGAAGGGTAGGCTAGAGAGAATGAGAGCACGTGGAAGTCAGAGAGAAAATGAGGGCCAAACTTCCACCATAACTCATCTACTCCCTCGAGTAATCTATTCATTAGGGTGAAACCCTTATGGCTTAATCCCCTCTTTTTTTTTTTTTTTGAGTCAGAGTTTTGCTCTTGTTGCCCAGGCTGGAGTGCAATGGCGTGATCTTGGCTCACCACAACCTCTGCCTCATGGGTTCAAGTGATTCTCCTGCCTCAGCCTCCCGAGTAACTGAAATTACAGGCATGTGCCACCACACCCGGCTAATTATGTATTTTTAGTAGAGACAGGGTTTCTCCATGTTGATCAGGCTGGTCTCAAACTCCCAACCTCAGGTGATCCGCCCACCCCGGCCTCCCAAAGTGCTGGGATTACAGGTGTGAGCCACCGCGCCTGGCTGACTTAATCACCTCTTAAAACACTCCCCCAATACCACTACATTGGCAAGTAAACATCAACATGTGTTTCGGCAGGGACATTTAAATCATAGCACAGAAACATAGTCTGAAAGGAGAGAGGTAGATTTGACTACATTTTAGGCAGTGAGAAATAAATATGGTCTACTACTTTTTCAGACAACTAGATCATAATACTCCAATATTCTCTCTTTCCAGTTTTTAGGCCATAAGGAATTATTAATGATTCTGCTCTGTGTCTTCATAAAGAATATAAGGAGGCAACATATACATATCTAAGTCAGAAGACTGTACCCACAAATAGGCTAGCTTTCAGCCTGTTTGTGTGAACTATCATAAGATCCCTTTTATACTAACCACCAGTGACTCTAGTAGTATTATCCCAGGAGACTATTGCCTGACTTAGAAGTGATCATACTGAGTATTTGATGCTTGAACTAATATAGAGATGAAGCAGAGACTGAAAAAATACAACTTGATATTTTATTAAGGTGCTTATTTGATTTCATATTCTGTAAATGCATAAAATAAGGACACTCAGAGGTTATAGTACTCACCCAAGATCATGTTGAAAATGGGGAGCCCTGCTTTGAATACAATTTGAAGTTTCCAGGCCTCTCAAATAAACAGCAGCCATTAATCCCCTAGAAATATCTTTTCTGACTATAACAAAATATTTTCTCTACAAAGTGCCCACTAGAAAGATTCCCTGAAGATACTGAGGCTGAATCTAGTTGATACAAAAATAACCAATCGATTGTTAGTAAACTGAAAAGAATCTGTCAAACTTGTTGGCTGTATGACTTAATTGATCTATCAGCTTAGGCAAGGCAACCAATCTGATAGAACCATGTACTTGCCACCTTTAAAAGGGCCAGCAAGATGATGGTGAGTGATTGATCACTGTTCCATCTTTGGAAGCCTGAAGTCCTAAATCCCATTCACCTCAAGCATTGGTCAAGGTTCAATTTATGAAATAAAAGGCATCATACTGCCCTTCTCCATAATCAGTTTTCCTAATTTCATTCACTACATGGGAGCACCACAGTGATACAGGTGCATTCATGCTTCTTCTGGAGAGTTCATAAACATTTAAAGGGTCTTCCTAAAACCCTCTCTGGGTTTTCACTTCATGGGTTTGTAAAATTTCTACTTGCACTTAAGGTAGGTGTGAAAGTTAGACACATTTCCAGGATGACTTTCAGCCTGACCTTTAGTGCAAAGTGAGTCCCACTTTCTGAGACGAACTTAGAAAATTGCATTTTCTTTGAAAATAAGGTTGAGATATGGGTGGTGTGTAAAAGCTTAGAGAAAGTCCACACAATGCAATTCCACATGCCTAGACTTCTGATACTGGTGTTTGAACTAACAATCTTCTGCTAAGTTAAGGTGAAAAACACAACCACCCATCACAGCCCTAGCTCTCTCATTGCTGACTACTCTCTTTGTGAAGAGAGCTTGTGGCTCTATTTTTATTTCTGTTCTCTCATGATGACTGTATGGTTTACAAAGTTTGTATTATTGTGCTAAACTGCAAAACTTGTTTTGGATTTCCATTGGCTGCAACTCACCTCAATTACTCTGTGGCTCAGTTTGCTTTTTTCCTCATCTCTTGCACCTCCTCTGGCTTTATCCTCTTGCTTATTTAACTACTAATTTCATTGTCAACTTGTACCTCCTCTGGCTTTATCCTCTTGCTTATTTAACTACTAATTTCATTGTCAACCTGGACTATTTGCAATGGTCTGGACAGGAAGTGTGGGTATCATCAATCCATTTTATTGCTCTTTAACCTTATATGCATTTGAGAGAGGCAGCAACTGAAGTTTATAAAATTTCTTTGGGTTTAGGAACTCACTGAAAATTCTATTTATTGATTGATTATTTTCTTGGTTTCCCCTTTTATCTCCCACCTTCAACATATATTATCTTCTAGAACTAGTGGCTCCAACAGGCATACTACCTTGTTTATCAAATTCAAGCTGGTTGCTGCCGTTATGACACTATTCTATGATGTATAGTAGAGCTTCTCAACTGGTGGGAATGGGTTTCAGATGTGCTGAGATACTGATTTTTCCTCAGTCCATAGGGTGGCCAGTTGGGGCCTGGAGTAACTGGATGCCTTGGGGCAGATTTACCTCTGATTCCTCACAGCCTTGTCTGTTTACTCTAGTATGCTGTACAGAGCATTATTTTCTATATGTACTGTGATGTGGAATACCTTACCAAGCATTGCCTACTGCAAATAAATTGTCAGAAATAAGAGGATTGTTCTCAGGAATTTGCACTGTCAGTAACCTGCTCAATCCATTCAACCGTCATAATAGTTGAGGAAGTCAATACTAGTCCTTAATAGGCAGAGGATGGAGTCACTGCTATGTAGAATGACAATTGAACTGGGCACAAAGCTGTGCTATAATTTTTAATTTCCAGGGGCATATTAAGAAGGTGAGTTAGCTTACATGCCAGGCAACCTATGGGGAGGCATGGAAGGCATGTGGGAGCTTTTAAACACATCTTTCACTCCCGACTACATATGATATAAAACAGCTTAAGACTGTGAGGGGCACATTGACTTATCTTTTTGTTTGTTTTTAGTTTTTTTTAAAACTTTATGGATACATAGTAGTTGTATATATTTATATATGAGATGTTGGGCACACTGATTTGTATTAAGGTGTTGCTGCCTCTGTGACTCCAGCAAGTCCATGACCCCAAACTGGGTTAGATTTAATGAGATATAAATTTGCCACAACTGGGCTGGGTGCAGTGAATCACACCTGTAATCCCAGCACTTTGGGAGGCTGAGGTGGGCGGATCACAAGGTCAGGAGATCGAGACCATCCTGGCTAACATGGTGAAACCCCATCTCTACTAAAAATACAAAAAATTAGCTGGGCATGGTCGTGGGCACCTGTAGTCCCAGCTACTCAGGAGGCTGAGGCAGGAGAACGGCGTGAACCCAGGAGGCAGAGCTTGCAGTGAGCCGAGATTGCATCACTGCACTCCAGCCTGGGTGACAGAGTGAGACTCCATCTCAAAAAAAAAAAAAAAAATTGCCACTACTTACCTACCTCTTTTTGAACTAAACTCTACCAGCAATTTGTAAAGCATCTTCTCTGTGTTCAGTGCAGCCTGATGCTATGGGAAATAAATACATAAATAGGACATAATCTCTCTCTTTAGGGTACTTTTGATTATGTCGGGAGATAAAGACAAAGACAGCAACTGTTATGATATTAAGCAGAATAAGAGAAATAACATGGAAATAACATAGAAAAGTTGGAAAACATGGAAGGAATTGAGAGGCTTCATGGAAAAGATAGTGATTAAGACAAACTTCGAAAGATTAACAGAATTCTAATTGGCAGAGATAGAAGGTAAACATAATGATGCTTTCCAAAGAGAAGGAATGGCCCAGGCAAATAATGAAAGCATAAGCAACATTAAGAAATGAATTTTAGCGGAGAGATCATTCCAAGATGGCCAAATAGGAACAAATCCAGTCTACAGCTCCCAGTGTGAGCAACGCAGAAGACAGGTGATTTCTGCATTTCCAACTGAGGTACCAATTTCATCTCACTGGGACTTGTTGGACAATGAGTGCAGCCCACGGAGTGTGAGCCGAAGCAGGGTGTGGCATTACCTCACCTGGGAAGCACAAGGGGTCGGGGAATTCTCTTTCCTAGCCAAAGGAAGCCATGACAGATGGTACCTGGAAACTCAGGACACTCTCACCCTAATACTGCGCTTTTCCAATGGTCTTAGCAAATGGCATACCAGGAGATTATATCCTACGTCTGGCTCAGTGGGTCCCACGCCCATGGAGCCTTGCTCACTGCTAGCACAGCAGTCCGAGATTGAACTGCGAGGCGGCAGCGAGGCTAGGGGAGGGATGTCCGCCATTGCTGAGTCTTGACTAGGTAAACAGGAAGCTCGAACTGGGTGGAGCCCACCGCAGCTCAACAAGGCCTGCCTGTCTCTGTAGACTCCACCTCAGGGGGCAGGGCATAGTTGAACAAAAGGCAGCAGAAACGTCTGCAGACTTAAACGTCCCTGTCTGACAGCTCTGAAGAGAGCTATGGTTCTCCCAGCATGGTGTTTGAGCTCTGAGAATAGACAGACTGCCTCCTCAAGTGGGTCCCTGACCCCCGTGTAGCCTAACTGGGAGACACCTCCTAGTAGGGGCCAACTGACACCTCATAGTGCCAGGTGCGCCTCTGAGATGAAGCTTCCAGAGGAAGGATCAGGCAGCAATATTTGCTGTTCTGCAATATTTGTTGTTCTGCAGCCTCTGCTGGTGATACCCAGGCAAACAGGGTCTGGAGTGGACCTCTAGCAAACTCCAACACACCTGCAGCTGAGGGACCTGACTGTTAGAAGGAAAACTAACAAACAGAAAGGAATAGCATCAACATCAACAAAAAGGACATCCACACCTAAACCCCATCTGTAGGTCACCATCATCAAGGACCAAACAGAGATAAAATCACAAAGACGGGGAGAAACCAGAGCAAAAAAGCTGAAAATTCTAAAAACCAGAGTGCCTCTTCTCCAAAGGATTGCAGCTCCTCGCCAGCAAAGGAACAAAGCTGGACAGAGAATAACTTTGACTAGTTGACAGAAGTAGGCTTCAGAAGATCCATAATAACAAACTTCTCTGAGCTAAAGGAGGATGTTCGAACCCATCGCAAGGAAGCTAAAAACCTTGAAAAAAGATTAGACGAATGGCTAACTAGAATAAACAGTGTTGAGAAGACCTTAAATGACCTGATGGAGCTGAAAACCATGGCACAAGAACTATGTGATGCATGCACAAGCCTCAGTAACCGATTCAATCAAGTGGAAGAAAGGGTATCAGTGATTGAAGATCAAATGAATGAAATGAAGTGAGAAGAGAAGTTTAGAGAAAGAAGAGTAAAAAGAAATGAACAAAGTCTCCAAGACATATGGGACTATGTGAAAAGACCAAATCTATGTCTGATTGGTGTGCCTGAAAGTAACAGGGAGAACGGAACCAAGCTGGAAAACAATCTGCAGGATATTATCCAGGAGAACTTCCCCAACCTAGCAAGGCAGGCCAACATTCAAATTCCAGAAATACAGAGAACACCACAAAGATACTCCTCGAGAAGAGCAATCCCAAGACACATAATTGTCAGATTCACCAAGGTAGAAATGAAGGAAAAAATGTTAAGGGCAGCCAAAGAGAAAGGTCAGGTTACCCACAAAGGGAAGCCCATCAGACTAACAGCAGATCTCTCGGCAGAAACTCTACAAGCCAGAAGAGAGTGGGGGCCAATATTCAACATTCTTAAATAAAATAATTTTCAATCCAGAATCTCATATCCAGCCAAACTATGCTTCATAAGTGAAGGAAAAATAAACTCCTTTACAGACAAGCAAATGCTAAGAGACTTTGTCACCACCAGGCCTGCCTTACAAGAGCTCCTGAAGGAAGCACTAAACATGGAAAGGAACAACCGGTACCAGCCACTGCAAAAACATGCCAAATTGTAAAGACCATTGATGCTAGGAAGAAACTGCATCAACTAACGGGCTAAATAACCAGCTAACATCAAAATAACAGGATCAAATTCACACATAACAATATTAATCTTAAATGTAAATGGGCTAAATGCCCCAATTAAAAGACATAGACCGACAAATTGGATAGAATCAAGACTCATCATTGTGCTGTATTCAGGAGACCCATCTCACGTGCAGAGACACAAATAGGCTCAAAACAAATGGATGGAGGAAGATCTACCAAGGAAATGGAAAGCAAAAAAAAAAAAAAAAAAAGCAGGGGTTGCAATCCTAGTCTCTGATAAAACTGGCTTTACACCAACAAAGATCAAAAGAGACAAAAAGGCCATTACATTATGGTAAAGGGATCAATTCAACAAGAAGGCCTAACTATCCTAAATATGTATGCAACCAATACAGGAGCAAACAGATTCATAAAGCAAGTCCTTAGAGACCCACCAAGAGACTTAGACTCCCACAAAATAATATTGGGAGACTTTAACACCACACTGTTAATATTAGACAGATCAATGAGACAGAAGGTTAACAAGGATATCCAGGACTTGAACTCAGCTCTGCACCAAGCAGACCTAACAGACATCTACCGAACTCTCCACCCCAAATCAACAGAATATATATTCTCCTGAGCACCACATCGCACTTATTCCAAAATTGACCACGTAGTGGGAAGTAAAGCACTCCTCAGCAAATGTAAAAGAACAGAAATCACAACAAACTGTCTCTCAGACCACAGTGCAATCAAATTAGACCTCAGGATTAAGAAACTCACTCAAAACCACACAACTACAAGGAAACTGAACAACATACTCCTGAATGACTACTGGATAAATAATGAAATGAAAGCAGAAATAAAGATGTTCTTTGAAACCAATGAGAACAAAGACACAATGTACCAGAATCTGTGGGACACAGCTAAAGCAGTGTGTAGAGGGAAATTTATAGCATGAAATACCCACAGGAGAAAGCAGGAAAGATCTAAAATCAACACCCTAACATCACAATTAAAATAACTACAGAAGCAAGAGCAAGAAAATCCAAAAGCTAGCAGAAGGCAAAAAATAACTAAGATCAAAGCAGAAATGAAGGAGATAGAGACACAAAAAACCTTTCAAAAAAATCAATGAATCCAGGAGCTGGTTTTTCTTTCTTTTTTATTTATTTATTTATTTATTTTATTTTATTATTATTATACTTTAAGTTTTAGGGTACATGTGCACAATGTGCAGGTTAGTTACATATGTATACAGTCCCCAGAGTGTGATGTTCCCCTTCCCATGTCCATGTGTTCTCATTGTTCAATTCCCACCTATGAGTGAGAATATGTGGTGTTTGGTTTTTTGTTCTCACGATAGTTTACTGAGAATGATGATTTCCAATTTCATCCATGTCCCTACAAAGGACATGAACTCATCATTTTTATGGCTGCATAGTAATCCATGGTGTATATGTGCCACATTTTCTTAATCCAGTCTATCGTTGTTGGACATTTGGGTTGGTTCCAAGTCTTTGCTACTGTGAATAGTGCCGCAATAAACATACGTGTGCATGTGTCTTTATAGCAGCATGATTTATAGTCCTTTGAGTATATACCCAGTAATGGGATGGCTGGGTCAAATGGTATATCTAGTTCTAGATCCCTGAGGAATTGCCACACTGACTTCCACAATGGTTGAACTAGTTTACAGTCCCACCAACAGTGTAAAAGTGTTCCTATTTCTCCACATCCTCTCCAGCACCTGTTGTTTCCTGACTTTTTAATGATTGCCATTCTAACTGGTTTTTCAAAAAGATCAACAAAATTGATAGACTGCTAGCAAGACTAATAAAGAAGAAAAGAGAGAAGAATCAAATAGACACCATAAAAATGATAAAGGGCATATCACCACTGATCTCACAGAAATACAAACTACCATCAAAGAATACTATAAATACCTCTACGAAAATAAACGACAAAATCTAGAAGAAATGGATAAATTTCTGGACACATACACTCTCCCAAGACTAAACCAGGAAGAAGTTGAATCCCTGAATAGACCAATAACAGGCTCTGAAATTGAGGCAATAATTGATAGCCTACCAACCAAAAGAAGTCCAGGACCAGACGGATTCACAGCTGAATTCTACCAGAAGTACAAAGAGGAGCTGGTACCATTCCTTCTGAAACTATTCCAATCAATAGGAAAGGAGGGAATACTCCCTAACTCATTTTATGAGGCCAGCATCATCCTGATACCAAAGCCTTGCAGAGACACAACAACAACAAAAAAAGAGAATTTCACACCAATATCCCTGATAAACATTGATGCAAAAATCCTCAATAAAATGCTGGCAAACCAAATCCAGCAGCACATCAAAAAGCTTATCCACCACAATCAAGTTGGCTTCATTCCTGGGATACAAGGCTGGTTCAACTTATGCAAATCAAAAAATGTAATCCATCATATAAACAGAACCAAAGACAAAAACCACATGATAATAGACGCAGAAAAGGCCTTCGACAAAATTCAACAGCCCTTCATGCTAAAAACTCTCAATGAACTAGTTATTGATGGGACGTATCTCAAAATAATAAGAGCTATTTATGACAAACCCACAGCCAATATCATACTGAATGGGCAAAAACTGGAAGCATTCCCTTTGAAAACTGGCACAAGACAGGGATGCCCTCTCTCATCACTCCTGTTCAACATAGTGTTGGGAGTTCTGGCCAGGGCAATCAGGCAGGAGAAAGAAATAAAGGGTATTCAATTAGGAAAAGAGGAAGTCAAATTGTTCCTATTTGCAGATGACATGGTTGTATATTTAGAAAACCCCACTGTCTCAGCCCCAGATCTCCTTAAGCTGATAAGTAACTTCAGCAAAGTCTCAGGATACAAAATCAATGTGCAAAAATCACAAGCATTCCTATACACCAAGAAAAAACAGAGAGCCAACTCATGAGTGAACTCCCATTCACAATTACTTCAAAGAAAATAAAATACGTAGGAATCCAACTTACAAGGGATATGAAGGACCTCTTCAAGGAGAACTACCAAACACTGCTCAATGAGATAAAAGAGGACACAAACATATGGAAGAACATTCCATGCTCATGGATAGGAAGAATCAATATTGTGAAAATAGCCATACTGCCCAAGGTAATTTATAGATTTAATGCCATCCCCATCAAGCTACCAATGACTTCCTTCACAGAATTGGAAAAAAAACTACTTTAAAGTTCATATGGAACCAAAAAAGAGCCCACATTGCCAAGTCAATCCTAAGCCAAAAGAACAAAGCTGGAGGCATCACGCTACCCGACTTCAAACTATACTACAAGCCTACAGTAACCAAAACAGCATGGTACTGATACCAAAACAGAGATATAAATCAATGGAACAGAAAACAGAGCCCTCAGAAATAATACCACACATCTCCAACCATCTGATCTTTGACAAACCTAAGAAAAACAAGCAATGGGGAAAGGATTCCCTATTTAATAAATGGTGCTGGGAAAACTGGCAAGCCATATGTGGAAAGCTGAAACTGGATCCCTTCCTTACACCTTACACAAAAATTAATTCAAGATGGATTAAAGACTTAAATGTTAGACTTAAAACCATAAAAACCCTAGAAGAAAATCTAGGCAATACCATTCAGGACATAGGCATGGGCAAGGACTTCATGACTAAAACACCAAAAGAAATAACAACAAAAGCCAAAATAGACAAATAGGATCTAATTAAACTCAAGAGCTTCTGCACAGCAAAAGAAACTACCATCAGAGTGAGCAGGCAACCTACAGAATGGGGAAAATTTTTGCAATCTACCCATCTGACAAAGGGCTATATCCAGAATCTACAAAGAACTTAAACAAATTTACAAGAAACAACAGGTGCTGGAGAGGATGTGGAGAAATAGGAATGGTTTTACACTGTTGGTGTGAGTGTACACTAGTTCAATCATTGTGGAAGACAGTGTGGCGATTCCTCAGGGATCTAGAACTAGAAATACCATTTGACGCAGAAATCCTGTTACTGGGTATATACCCAAAGGATTATAAATCATGCTACTATAAAGACACATGCACATGTATGTTTATTGCGGCACTATTCACAATAGCACAGACTTGGAACCAACCCAAATGTCCATCAATGATAGACTGGATCAAGAAAATGTGGCACATATACACCATGGAATACTATGCAGCCATAAAAAAGGATGAGTTCATGTCCTTTGATGGAACATGGATGAAGCTGGAAACCATCATTCTGAGCAAACTGTCACAAGGACAGAAAACCAAACACCACATGTTCTCACTCATAGGTGGGAATTGAACAATGAAAACACTTGGACACAGGGTGGGGAACATCACACACCAGGGCCTGTTGTGGGGTTGGGGGTGGGAGAGGGATAGCATTAGGAGGAATACCTAATGTAAATGATGAGTTAATGGGTGCAGCACACCAACATGTCACATGTATACATATGTTAACAAACCTGCACGTCGTGCACATGTGCCCTAGAACTTAACATATAATAATAATAATAAAAAGAAATGAATTTTAGCTAAATAGAAACTTCATGTGAGGAAGACATTGGAGGCAAGACTGGATTGTTAGTATTAACTTTATATGGAAAATATTTCATGAGATAAAATACCACAGAAATTAGCAAATGAAGTGAACATTTACTATATTTAATTTCACAGGATTTTTTTCTTTGCCTTAACTGCATACTTTACTTGTAGCAATGTAATGACCCTCAGATGAACATTCACCCAGCTAGCAAACTTTGTGAATCCAGCCTTTAACAGATTGCCTTCCACCTCCACCTCTGTCCCAAGAGCTGCACTTTTCAGGAGCTTCATTTCAATTAGCTGGTTAATGTCAGTGGTCGACATTCTTAGTGGCAATGCTAAAGTTTTAATGATATAAAGTCTTTAGCAGGAATTAGTGAAAACACATGACAGAATAAGCTATAAGTGGACAAAGAGAAAGAGAATCTTCTAAAGTTAGTAAGGGGACACCAAAAATAGGTTTTCAAATTTCTCGGTTTTGCCATAATTAACTCAAATTAATACTGGTAAATGTTATGAAGACCCATAAAGTTCAATGTGTTATTTATCAATTAGTTATTTTTAAGTTTTAAATGAACCCTCTAAATAGAACATTAGTGATGGAAGTGACTTTTTAAGATCACCCAGTCCAGTAATTACCAAATGCCAGACTTGTCTTGGTCTATGAGAATTTTCCACAAAAAAATAAGGATATATTGAATTGTTCATAAAGCTGAATTTAATTAATTGCAATACTTATTTTTCCTATAGTTATATATTTTTAAATTGTCTGTTAAATATATTTATGTACTGAATTAATAATAATGGTAGTAATATCAATAATATAAATGAAATATTCACTGTGTGTCAGGAACTATTCTGAACACTTTACATATATTAACTCATTTAATCCTCACAAGAAATCTGTCAGGTAAGTACCATTTTACCTTCAGTTAACATATGATGGTAATAGCAGATGGTAGGGTATTTTTTGAAGTATCTTTTAAAGTATCATTATTGCTAAGATAAAAATCAGGCAACCCCATATTGCACCCCCAACCATTTCATTAGGTCTGAAAAATACTAATAGAGAGAAAACCAATTATTTTAAAATTGAGGAAACTGATTCCCAGAAAGGGGAAGTAAATTGTCCAAGAACACATAGCTAACCAATAGTAGACACTAGAACTAGGACTCAGACTTTCTTTTATCTAGACTAGCTTTTTCTCCTGATACACTATGCTGCCTTGCAAGTAAAGTTGTCAACTTTGTTCATAAGCATGTTTAAAATGTTAACATTTGACTTTTTCCTACTGTGCAGCTCTGAGATGCTTGTCTCTTCCTCTTATAACAGTTAATTTAAATTCAGGCATGTAAGTAAAATGTCATAATGGAACCCTTTGGACTCTCAGTCAATTGTCATCTCCCTATGAGTGAATTAAGAACTTCTCATTCTTTCTGCCTCCCTTAACACACAGCTGCTCAATGGGTATTTCTAATCATGTTGTTACCCAAATTGTATACCTGTCATCGCTCAGATTGTGAAAATGCTCTGTTCTTGAGCCAAAATAGCACATCTAGCTTTGGAATTCCCTGCTACAAAAAGGACTCTTCCTGGGGTCTGACCTTCAGAGAACTGTGTAGGAAATATATTTTTCATTCAGCTTCTGCCTGAGCCTTGTGTAAGTTGAGAAACTTATTTGAGAGTACTCTGTCTTTGGCTTTCTAACCACCTACATACTTTACATATACACTCCTGCATATATTTCTGATTTGGGGGGAAAGTCAGGACAACCTTGTCATCAGTTTGACTTTGACCCACCTGCTTCCTAAAAATGCTTGTCTGAGTTATATTTATTTCCTATAGTTAATAATTAAAGATAATTTCCTTTTGCAGAATGTCATACTGTCCCTGGAGAAAATTTGCCTCCCCAGGGCTGAGAAGCCCAACTCTGTCATTGAACCTATTACAGGAACTGTATAAAGGAATGAGTAACATACTGACTATGGTGCTGTTTATTTGAAGGGGCTTTCAATTTCTAATTTGCCATCTCAAATACTGTTTTGTAGCCAAGAAATAAAGCAGAAAATTATATTCTTATGATAACAGTTGAATTATGAAGACATTCCCTGACTCAGAATGGCTAGAAGAGTCTACAAAGCAGCTACATAAGATAAAGATTAAAAGTCACATACCTTGTTAGTATTCTCGTTATTTAATTATCAGATGGTATCCATCCATAAAGACAGCTAATTAGCAGCATCCAGACTGGGGTGGGAATGAGCAAGATAGATAATAAATGATTGATGAGAGGCTATTTCAGCAATCCTAGGGGAAGTAGCAAGGAGGTATGTGTGTTGGAAGGATGGTGATAATTCAAGAAAAACTCAAATTAGTAACTTTCTTCTCAGTGAAACGATCACATATTAGCAACTCAGCTTTAGATGTTTATGCTCTGCATTATTTAACTTATTAGACTATATCTGTGGAGTACACAGTAGGAAGCTGTTTAGAGCATCTTTGCTGTTATCACTATTCAAGTGGTGCTCTATTACACCAGGCCAACCTTACCCATAGGGTGAAATATATGGCCAGCTCCATGTGGTGATGTGAAGAGCAATCAGACACATTCCATCCCCAAAATGTAACCCCTTTCCTAGTTTGCTACTTCTTTTGATAAAGGATTAAAGGGCGTTATTAGAATATAAAGGTTATCTGAGAGGGGAACATATTACACAGTCATCAGTCTCAACCAAGTCATCTAGTTCTTCCTTTAGAAGGTCCTGAGAAAATGGGACAGAGGACAGGCAACTGTTGGTGGTGGGAGAGGAAGGAGCAGATAGTAGTGGTAAGTAGGAAGAGAGAATTGAAATCAAGAGTATCACTCTCTAGGCCTTTTTGCCAATGGGGAAGAACTGAAATAGGGGACATGGAAAACTTGGAGACAACGTGCCAAAAATAAGAAAGGTAACAGGCAACTATAATCTTGACTTCTTTCACTATATCTATTTGGACACAATAATTTTGAGGATACATATATGCATATTACTCTAGAAGTCAAGACTTCCTGATGCTCTGGTTGTGATTCTAATAACAGCAGCTGCTCCTAAATGTGAGAGTTACAGAGCTAGCTGCTTTCTTTTAATGACTTATTAACAATGGAAGACAGTGTTTCTTTTGCTGAAAAGCCACAAAGTCTTGCTTCCATTCTCATCATTTCTTTGTGCTTTGTGCTTTTATCATTGTTATTCATGGCCAGTCTGGTTACTTGGGTTCAAATTTAAATGAATTTAACCTTGGCTTTGTGCACGACAGGGGGTATTTCTGCTGCAATGGGAATCATAAGATTTACTCGCAAACTGCTTAGATTTACAAAGGGATCTCTAGATCTCCCTTTGACCCTGCAGATCTAGTGAGCAGTGAGGTGAGAAGACTTCTACGTCCCCACTGCCTCCCTCTCATAATTGCTTATGCTACATGCATAGATCTTTTCTACATCAACACAGATGAGAGAGTGATATATTGAGAAAAATAGGAAATTTTTGTTTGTTTGTTTGTTTAGCAAGGGACAAATTGTCAGATATATGCCTTCAGAATGGATACAATCAGTTAGTTGTGTAAGGAGTAGAAAGAATTCATTCCTAGCCTCCATCCTAACTCCCTCATTCTCCTTCATAAGTGCCCTGGCCTGGCTTCATGCTTTCTGGGGACATTATTCTTTCAGCAAATGCATTTTTAAATTATCTTTTAATTTTTTTAAGAGACAAGGTCTTGCTGTGTTGCTCAGGCTAGAGTGTAGAGGATATTTACAGGCATGATCATAGCCCACTGCAGCCTCGAACTCGTGGACTCAAGTGATTTCTTCACCCATGTCAACCTGGCATGGGTAGCTGGCAGTAAAGGCATGCCACTGTGCACAGCTGCATTTCTAGAATTTATAAGTCATTTGTTCAAAAAGGAAAGCATTTGATTCTGAGGGAAGGGTATGTAGGATGGTTATGAAGACTTACCTGAAGAGACACAATGACAAGATAATTTGGCTTTTCTGTTGACTGTTTTGTTTCAGATTAAAGAATGATTCATCAGCCAATTATAGGCAGAAGAAAGGAGCCCATGAGTGGGTTTACTAGAATAGAACTTTAGTCCCATCAAAGTTAGCTAATAAATAGCTGGCTACTTGCTGGCTGTCACAGAGTGCCTTGAAACTGTGCCTCTACCCATCTTCAATGTAAAACTTTATAATGAATATAGGAGGGGCACAGGGAAAGGAGAGCAGAATTGCAGTACAACTAAATTCTAGGAAGATAGGAGTCTGAAGAAGCCAGTATGAAGATTCCTGAGTCTGCACAGTAATGTGCCTGACTGACATTACAAGGTTTATTTAAAAGTTTCACAATGTTAGAGTAGATAAAGCACTAAATTGAGAGACAAGAGCTCTGGATTTTGGCCCTACTGCTGCTGCGAACTTTGTGAGGCCTTAGTAGAGCCTCTTCATTTTTTCCAGCACCAAAATGAGGTGGTTGGGTAAGATCTCTAAGGCACCTTTCAAATTGGGTGGTTTGTGGGAATGAGTCTGCAGTTTAATGAACAATAAAAATTTATAATGATCAAATTATAGCCAAATAATATGGCCTGTAACAAGATGTACAAATTTGCTCTATTGGGACATATGGGGAGGGTGGTCTTTCATTTTTTTTTCTCCTCTGAGTTTATTCATGCTATTCTCTTAGCTTGGTATGCCCGTTACCTCAAATTGTACTTGTCAAAATCCTACCATCCCTCAAATCCTAGCCTGAAAATTATTTTTTCAATGGCATTTTCCCTAACACTTCAAAGCAGGAACTAAACTTTTTTTGAGTGCCTATAACACACTATCTGCCTGTCTCTTACAACACTGATCACAGCTGTTCATCTTAGTTGGGTATGTCTTTTTTCCCTGTTACACTGAGACCTGAGTAGAAGTCTTTACTCATTTTAGGGTCCTCTACATCTTTTCATAGCTAGCATGTGAGATGGGTTCAATACATGATATACTGAATTTCCCCAAGCCAATATTAGGAAGCATTGTGAGAGCAAGTTAATAAAGGAGCAAACACATCTGTTGTGTTGAAAAATATAAGCCAATATTTACATTTGTTTTTTACTTTTTTGACTTTGTATCTTACAGTTTCAAGCTTATAAAAAAGTTGCAAAAATTATACAACCAATTCTTAAACATCTTTTATCAAATTCTCCAATCATTATTAGCTTACGTAACCATGGTATGATTATCAAGAAGAGGAAATTAATGATATAACAGTAGTATCTAATCTGCAGACCTTAAATTTCACCAGTGGTTCCACTAATAGGCTTTTTCTGATCCAGACAATAATGCAGGGTCATATGTTACATTTAGTGTCATGTCTCCTTACTCTCTTTTAGACTAGAACAGTTTCTTAGTCTTTCTTTGTCACCTTGACGCCTTTAAAGAGTACTGTCAGTTATTTTGTAGAATATTCCTCAACTTGGTTTGCTATAAGATTATGCATTTTGGTAGAAATACCATAGAAATAAAAATGTGTGCTTTTCAGTGCATCATTTCAGAAAACATATAATGTCCATTTTTCCCACTACTAGTAATATTAACTTTGATCATTGCATTAAGGGATTCTACACTCTAAAGTCAGTATTTTTTCTCTTGACAGTTAACTAATGGGGAAATAATTTGAGACTATGCAAATATCCTGATTTTCATAATACTTTTGTCCACTGATTTTAGCATACATGAATGATTCTTATCTGAAATAATTACTACTGTGGTGTTTGCCAAATAGTGATTTTCTATTTTCATCAATTTTTTTCTACATTTACTACCTGCGTAGTATACTTCTTCTTTTTTTATAAGGATTTCAAAGCAGTTTATTAAGTTACCTGAAGTACAAAAAAGTAATTAAAATTAAATGTACTCATTTACCAGTAGATATAAACTTTCTCTTCTCTCTCGTGTATTTACCTAGTCAATAATTTTTTCATTTCAATATGGGCTCATGGATATTTATTTTATGTATACAATGAGTTATAATCCAACATTTTCAGTATTTATTTTGTTTAAGCCAAATTTTAAAGAGTAATTTTTAATTCTAGTTTTTTTCAGTTATGTGTTTTCTGATTTATGAGCAGCCATGTGAAGCTCAAACACTTAATTGGAGGTTCTCTACTCAAAGAACAGGAGGCCTATTTTCCCTAAACAGCATCAAATCATGGAAACATTTAGCATAATACCATGAACCCAGTGAGAACTGAAGAAATGTTTTTTTGTTATGGAATCAAGCAGCTCTGAAGCCGTGACAGAAAGAAAGCCCAAACTTCTGTTTACTACAAGTAATTTTCTTTGGGAACATATTTTCATGCATTATTCTGTTTGAAATTTTAGATATTGAGTACTGAATCAAGTTTTTTTTTTCATTTAAAATTGTCTAGAGACATTGCTTACAGGTCTAGGTGTAAATAACGTCAGCATTGCTTCAAGATAAGATTCAAACACTGGTGTGTTATTGTGCTAAATTCAGCCTTGCATGAAGGCTACTTAATGCATTCATTTCAACTTAGATCTTGATTAAATACTATTAACTAGGACAGAAGAGAAAACAGAGTTTGGATATGGATCATGACAGTTCCTATTGGTAGGGACGGAGCTTAGAAACTGGAAGACTGGTGAAATAAAGTGCTATTTGCATGAGCCAGTTCTCTCCCTGTGACTCCAAAAGGAAGAAAATAACCAACAATTCCCATCAAAACAGTAAAATGAAGAAAATCATTCTTTAGATTAAACAAGGAGGAAGAAAATAGTTTATTTCCTTTGTATTCTGGCCTGACCTCAAAGCTGCAGACTTGAGAATCACACTTTACGTAACTAACGTTATTTACTCTAAGCAAACATGGAATAAAAAGTTTGTCTATTTAGAACCTAGTTCATAGGATCCTAATTACTTAAGAACTAGAATATGTTTATGATATAGTAGACTTAGAACTAGATCCAGGTTTTGTAGGGCCTGAAATTAGTAAAATACGGCATGCCATTTTTAATAAAAATAATATGAATGCTTTACTTTTGCACATTTTACACAAGCATGTATGTGTCCATGTGAAGACATTGCTAGGGTGACTCTCAGAGCCTTGGAAGGCACCTGTGCAAATCAGGGGCCCTGAAGCTTTAACTTTATTAGCTTCACAGTAAATCTGCCTCTGGATGGATCCATAACATGGTCGCCAAGAACAATCTGATATGGGGCTCCAACAGCTTTTCTAGCCCGCTAAAATCCTGTAGCTTGACTGATAGAGATGTAACTGGATCCAGAGATATTGAGAGAAGGCTATCTTGTTTCTGTTGGGATTGTAGTACCATTGGATGGCTTTGGTAAAAGCTGACTACTCTGTGGAAGCTGCTGCTACAAAACAATGATGCTGCAGATTTTCTGTGACAAAAGAGTGGTAGGGGAGAAAAAGGTGTAAAGTCAATGATACAAATTAATTACATTTAAAAGTGTACTAACAAATATAATTCTTTGTGGTTGGTGTGTTTAGGGTACTAGCTACCTGAAGATTAAACAGGGAAAGTTTGCATCTCACAATTTTTGAACCTTAACCCTGCCTAAATCATGTATCTCTGTCTTCATAATCCAGAGTTTTGCATTCTTCTGAAACTACTGCCATTACAAATCTGTTATAGGTTTTAGGAAAAATGCTGAAAGTTAGGGTGTGAACTCTGCTGGTTTTAACAGATTGTTAGCATTTAGCAGTTACTCACAGTCCTTATAAAATGACTGAAAACAACAGCATTTTATTTTACTTCATTTGAAGCTACAAGAGCTTTCGGGAAAAGAAATGAATAGACTTCGGCTCTCTGGGAAAAAATGAGCATTTCTGAGAGAATCACATTCTTTCTGGTTGAGGGATGAGGACTGAGAGACCTGCGATACCTGATATTTTCATATATTTAAGAAACTAAAAGGAACAGTGTTTCACGTTGGGAAGTCTGGCATTAGATAGGTTACCAGACTATGTTCACATATTCCTTAAATTGAGAGAACACCAAATCCTAACCACTAGACAACAAGGTAGTGTCAACATATTTCTCAAATTGAGGAATCACTTGGAACATTTGTGTAACAACTGATTTACAGGTTCCGTTGCTAAGATTCTGGTGTGTAAGGTTGGCTTGGGCCCAGGAAACTTCATTTTTTAAAAGCATCTTGGGTGATTCTGATACAAGTGGTCCTTAGACAATACTGTAACAAACAATAGATTGCCTGTGGAGAGTTTGTTTGCCATGGGTAGCACCCTCTTTATAGCTGCCAAACTTCTTTTTCTCCCCAGTATGCTTTACTATAGTAAGACAGTGTAAAATAGTGGTTGAGTGCTAACACTGGTGTCAAAGTGACCTATGCTCCCATTCCTGCTGTGTGACCTTGAGCGTATTATTTAACTCTCTTAGACTTACATTCCTTATCTGCAAAATGGAAAGAAAATATTATAGTCTTACATTTTGGGGGATTACTGTAAAAATTAAATGAGATATTGCATATAGAGCATTTAGCAGAGTACCTTACACAGGTAGTCTTATGTTAGCTTGTTAGTTGTGATTGTTATTATTGCTGGTAGGCTGATTACCATATTTGATGAATGAGAGAGCAAAGAACTCCCCTAAATTGTTTTCCTGTGAAAACAGAAAGGGACTTACTTATTGCTCCACTGGATGTAAAGGAGTTAATATAGTTCATAACACATGGGACATTTGTCTATGTGAATTCATACAGTCAGGATGAAAACCTCATTCCCAATCTTGTTTTCCTACACTATATTTTAAAGTAAATCATTCTTTTCCTTATCAGTTGTACTCATAAAAATAATCTATACAATAGAATAGAAAGTTCAGAAATAGGCTGAGACTGCTTTATGTGCGTACTAACTAAGATTATAGATACAAAGAACCAGGCTTCATTATGTCAGAGAAAAGTTACAAATGGGAAAAGAGGGAGGGCTAAAATGAATCTTGTTGTGCTGAATTGGAATTAGAGATGAAAGTCAAAAACATCAGTATGAACTCTTGCTTAATGTAATATATATGCAGATGAATAAATACAGAAATCATGGATGTGTGTATGTATTTGTTAGTATATGTACATATACAGAAGGTGCCTGACTTGTGATGGTTCAACTTACAATTTTTTTACTTTACAATGGGCTTATCAGGGTATTGAAGACATTTTCAACTTACAATAGGTTAACTGGGATGTGGCCCCACCATAAGTCGCGGAGCATCAGTACTTCTTATCTCAGTTCACCAAGAGAGCCTAGAAGCAGTGAAAACCTTGTAGCAATGAGTATACCTAGTATTCAGATCTTAGTTTCTAATTACCATTATCTTATAAAAGGAACCAAGACTCCATGATAAAATGTTTGATTCTAGGGCTAGGGCAGATAATATAAAAATGAGTCTGGGACATCTTATAGTCCCAGAGAGTAGTGAAGTACTCAGAAAAGGAGGGAACATGTTAGAGGGACAACGGAGCCAACCTGAAGGTGATCTCAATGACCAAAGCTGGAACGATTTGAACAAAAAAAATAAATAATGATAGTACTGGATTATAACCCATAGAATAAAATAAATATCCCTGTGTCCATACTTAGAGAAATAAATGATTGAATATATAAATAAATGGGAGAGAAGAAATAACTTTTTCTTATAAAAAATTTCAATGAATATGAGTAGAAGGAATGAGGAAAATAGAAAACCACCTTTAGACAGTTATACAGTAATAACTGTTTCAGGTAAAAATCATAGATGGATGTTAAAACTAGTGGGCAAAATATGATAAGAAACATGATATTTTCATAACCCCAAAGTATCTCCCCCACAATATATATGGTAGTTACAGAGATGAAATTATAACTTTACAGTGTAAAAATCTAGCAGATATTACCTTAACCAAATGATTAAAATTAACACGACCAACCATTATATATATAGTGCACTGTGAAGGCTACGCCATCTCTGTGGTATTCATGCAACAAATTGATAATCTCAATCTAATCATGACCAGGTTACAAAAGACAAGGCAGTAATAAGGAACTGTCACAGATCAGAGGAGACACAGAAGACATGATGACTAAACGGAAAGTTGGGATCATGGAGAGGAAAAAGGATATTCTTGAGAAAACTGGTGGAATTTGAATAAGGTGTATAGAATAGTTAATAGTATTGTGCCAATGTTAATTTCTTAGTTTCTCTAAAGAAATAGCGCTCTTTCAATAAAAATCAAAGCTATTTGCTTGGTTTCCTATATGAACATTTGAAAGAAATCTGTTTAATTACTGTTTGAATAGTAGCCCAGGAATATTCTTGGTATCACTGCCTACTGGTTTCAGGAATATTATATAAAATACTGGCAAAACCAATGTAGGTCCTTGTGGAACTATAGATGCCAACAACATATAATCAGTGATCTTCGAACTTATACAATGTGGTTCACAAAAAATATATATACTCTAGGTAATCCTTTTCAGGAACTAGAAACAAATGAGTCCTGGAAAAAAACCCTTATAAGCAGTGACAAACTATTATTCTTCTCTCTTATGCTCAAAACAATAGTGCTGAATCAGTTAGATGCTAACAATATGGGTAGATATTGACTTACTGAATTAAATTTTATGTACCTTAAATTAATGCAATGCCTATTCCATAATCATTCCAAAGCTCTAAGTAAAGAAAGAAAACCTAAATATAAAATATTACTCTTTTCAGGATAATTTTATTCCACAACTAAAAAGGGTACTAGTTGGTCAAAAGCTCCAATCACCTATATTGAACTAGCTAATTGGAGCTATAAATCAAACATATTAACAGTGCCATTAGCATCACACTTGAGAAACAGAAAAATCTGTTTCTCCTGTCTGAACCTTTTCTTCTCTTGGTGATATCCTTTTTTCATTCACCTTTCCCGTACTTTCTCCTGTATCATCTTCCACTACTAGTGCCTGGCACATGGTAGACACAGGTGTCTTTTGAATTAATGAATGACAGATATTTGGGAGTTAGCAGTTTAGCAGAGGAAGATGTTTTGGAAGAATGGTACTTGAAATCACACTCTGAAATGACATTATATAGGATTATCCTTATCCTTTTACTTGCTGTACAGCTCCTGAAATCAGGAGAAACCCAAATGAATTTAAAGTCCCTTAATTTTATTTTGATTTTCCAATAGTTACTTCCTTTCAGAGAATAGATTAGACCAAATATAGTTTCGTAGAGGAAAAGGACACATTGCTATTCTTGGTTCTTGGTTCAGGTGCAAAATTTAAACTCATTGTGGAAAAATGGTGAAATAGTAACAGATAATACTTCTTCATAGTCTCTCAGTCTATTTGTTGGTATGTCCATTCCACTGGGCTGTGGTTTTTTTTTTTTTTTTTTTTTTTTTTTTTTTTTTTTTTTTGTCACTCTGCCTGAATCAAGACAGTGAAAGACTTGGTTATACAAATCCACCTGACAAAAATGTCAGTTATAGAAGGAACTGCAATTTCCAACTTTCAGGGAAAGTCACATCTTGCTGGAATGACTAAAGCAGTGAAAAACAGGCAGACAGGCTGTCCTCTGGCAGAAGTATCCAGTGACAAAATATATACTCAACACTCTTCTATTTCTGTATACAACAAATACCAAATCCCAGAGTAAGGCCTATTCATAGGCAGATGCCTGAGTGATGTTATTTGACAGGTGTTAGGAAAGTGGCTTCTTTTTAATGAGAATCTTTGATACCTCTAAAAATGATGAAAATGAATGCTAGCAACCTACAGAGGAATCAGAAACTTTATGCAAAGGAAGTAAAAGGGTGTCTCACAGGATATGGGACTCCCAGGACTCCAGACAGTACTCCAGATAAGATTCTCAGTCCAACTAACTGTATTATATGGTGGAAGCCCACAGGGAGATTCCCTCTCTTCCACATGTGATTTTCACTACACTCTACACTCTGCTGGTGATGTTTGTGCTCAGCTTCCACCTCCACATCAGAATTAGAGAAACTGGAGGCTAGAACTCCCCCTTACTTTTATTGCTATACCTACCTAGATTTTCCAGAGAATTCCAGTTTCACATATTTGGATTCATTTTAAGATTGTACCAAGATCCATCTGGTTGTTAAAACAAACAAACAAACAAACAAAACAAAACAAAAAACCTTAAGAAGAGTATTTGAGGTCAGGCATGATGGCTCAAGCCTGTAACCCCAGCACTTTGGGGGGCCAATGTGGGTGGATCACTTGAACCCAGGAGTTCAAGACCAGCCTTGGCAACATGGCGAAACCCCATCTCTACAAAAAATACAAAATTAGCTGGGCGTGGTGATGCACACCTTCATTCCCAGCTACTCACAAGGCTGAGGTGGGAGAATCGCTTGAGTCTGGGAGGTTAAGGCTGCAGTGAACTGTGATCGCGCCACTGCACTCATCCTGGGGGATGGAGTAAGACCACGACAAAAAACAAACAAACAAACAAACAAACAAACAAAAAACCTCAAAGAAAAAAAAGAGAAGAGGATAAGAGGATACAGGATTTGTTAAATAAGGTACAGTTATGGTCCTTGGAACCTTGGAAGGGCAACACGTTAAACCACCTACACCTTAGGGATAATTAGTTTGTTAAATGCTCAGAGGGGAGTTGGTATTAAAAGCAGCAAGAATTTTTGGGGGAAAGAGTACAAGTGTCACTTTAGACAAACCACAGCTTTGCCTAAGGCTGGATTTGCTCTCCACCTCTCCATCCTTCTTAATTCCCTCCCTTTGTTTTACTAACCCCCACCCCTGCCCCACGGAGATGCCCTACACATCTTCCTTAACCACTACGTTATGCTGTTTCTTGCCATGTGAACTAGAGATTATATATTTATTATCCTCACAAGAGTATCACAGGTAAGTATTAAAACTCTCATTTTATAGATGAGAAAAAAAAAAAAAACCAAGGCTCAGGGATGTTTAGTAAATAATTTGAGGTCACACAGCCAGGAGGTGGTAGTTTTGGTTTTCAATCACACATCTTCGGTTCTAAAGTCCACACTCTTACCATGATGGCAACTGTCCCTGTTGGCAATCTGAAGACCTGCTTTGTATCTAGGCTTTGCTTCCACACACTGTGGTACCCTGGTCAAGTCACTTTGTTACTTTTAGAATGAGAGGGTTGGGCTGAATGATGTCTGACAATTTTCTAATTTCGAAAGTCTATAGGACCCATCAGGTCATCTTTGTAGGTACAGTAGTCTCCCCACTTTTCCTCAGGGGATATTTTCCAAGACTCTCAATGGATGCCTGAAATCATGGATAGTGCAGAACCTTATAGATACTATGTTATTTCCTGTACTGTATATACAGGCCTATGATAAAATTTAATTTATAAATTAGGCACAGTACTTTTGCACTTGAGGCCATTATTAAGTAAAGTAAGGTTTACTATGACACAAGCACTGCTATACTAACTGGTTATCAGACAGTTGCCCCAGATGGCTAAGAAGTGACTAATGTAATGTAAGTGACTAATGCAGTAAGTGTATACAGCGTGGATATGCTTGAGGACTAAGCTCTGATTTTTTTTTTTTTAATCTCACCCAAATTCCTGTCTAAGGGGTCTGGAGAGTCATGCCCTACAAACCATAACTTCTCATCAGATGGGTTTTATTTAACCCTATATATTGTGACTTACTTTCCAATTTGACTTTGGCAGAACATTATGTGACAAAGAAGAAAGTCAAAATGTTTTACCCCAAAACATGTTTATTTGCCATATCTTGAAATGGCCCTGCAAAGCTGTCCTTTGTGGGGGAAAATTTTCATTTGCAAAGAATCTCTATTAACATAGCTAGGTCTTTTTCTTCCAGGCCCTCCCAATTCTAAAGAGATTAACTGAGAGTCAAGAAGGGTCTAGCACCTTTTAAAGATCTGAATAGGAAACATTTGTCATATATTGTCTCTAAGGGCAGCCACTATAAGACTTCAGAATTGTCATTTAGCAAATATTTAAATTTATCTATAGCCTGGAAGCACCACTTCCCCCCACCCCTTTGAGTTGTCATGGCTTTCTGGACCAAACCAATGCATTTATTAAATGTATTTGATTGATGTCTTATGCTTCTCAAAATGTATAAAACCAAGCTGCACCCCAACCACCTTGGGCACATGTCCCCTCCTGAGGGCTATGTCACAGAACATAATCACTCATATTTGACTCAGAATAAATCTTTTCAAATATTTTACAGAGTTTGACTCTTTTTGTTGACCCACTGGACAAAGCCATGATTCATATCCAGGGCAGGATGGAGCAGGACAGTGTGGGATAGTGAGAGATTTTAACCACGCTACTCAGAATGGTACACAATTTAAAACTTACGAATTGTTTATTTTAGGAACTTTCCATTTAATATTTTTGGGCCATGGTTGACCTTGGGTAATTGAAACCTTGGGTGGTAAAACCATAGAGAAGGGGACTACTGTAATAGACCTTTGACCTCCATGTTGAAACATAAGATTTAAAGTTATTAAGTTTCTGCTTATTTTTCATGAACTTAGTGAAGAGCATCCTATTTAGGTACTAACATATGTTCCTTTTTCAGCTAAGTAGCTATAAGGGCTGAGAGGGTTTTAATGAACATTAAGTTCTAAATATGTATATGTACATAAAGTTTATCCAAAATGGGGCTATCTGTCTTATGATACCTCTTTCATATACTGGCCAAGGCATTTCTTGATTTTAGTGGATCTTGGTGACACATCATCAGACTGAAATTTAGTGAACCCTTTTTTGACTGCTTACCCAGGGATCAACATTATTGCTCACCAATCCCATTCTCTGCAAGAAAGTTGAAACTGCAAAAATTCTTTATACTTTCCTTTTAGTTATTCAACCCTATACATAAGCATTTAGATCCTGTGAGAATGAAATTCCTTTACTACTTCAAAACCAATGGATGATTTATTGAACATTTATCAGCAGATAGAACAGCTAAGAAGTCATTATCTAAATTTTTCCCTTGTCTCACATTTCCAATCAGAGTGCTTGCTAACAGCCAGTGTACTCGGAATTCAACTTTACCAGGAACTCAAGGCCTCAGGTCATATTGTGAAGCAAAAATGCTAGAATGTTAGCCTCTGAATAAATTTTGATATTATCTAGTCCATCCTCCTTATCTTAACCAATGAGAAAACTTAGCACCAGAGAAATTATACCAAGAGTTATTGAAGAAATCAACAAAGTGAAGCGACAATCCACAGAGTGGGAAAATATATTTGCAAACTACCCAGCTGACAAGGAATTAACAACCAGAATATAAAAGGAGCTCAAACGGCTCTGTGGAAAAAAATTATTATCCAGTTATGGTGGCTCATGCCTGTAATCCCAGCTCTTTGGAAGGCTGAGGCAGGCAGATCATTTGAGGCCAGGAGTTTGAGACCAGCCTGGCCAACATAGCGAAACCACGTCTCTACTGAAAACACAAAAAAATTAGCCAGGCGTGGCAGCACATACATGCCTGTAATCCCAGCTACTCAAGGTGCTGAGGCATAAGAATTTCTTGAACCTGAGAGGCAGAGGTTGCAGTGAGCTGAGATCATGCCGCTGCACTCCAGCCTGGGCAACAGAGTGAGACTGTCTCAAAAAAAAAAAAAGAAAGAAAGAAAAGAAAAGAAAATATTGATCTGATTAAAAACTGAAAAAAAGATTTGAATAGACATTTCTTAAAAGAAGGCATACAAATGACAAACAGGCACATGAAAAGGTACTCAACATCACTGATCATCAGAGAAATGCAAATCAAAACTACAATGAGATACCTTCTCACCTCAATTAAAATGGCTTACATACAAAAGATAAGCAGTAATAAATACTGAAGACAATGTGAAAAAAAAGGCAACCCTTGTACACTGTTGATGGGAATGTTAACTAATAAAACCACTGTGAAAAACAGTTTGGGAGTTCCTCAAAAAAACTAAAAATTCAGCTACCATATGTTCAGCAATCTGATTGCTGGATATATATGCAAAATAAAGGAAATCAGTATATTGAAGAAATATCTGCACTCCTGTGTTTATTTCAGCACTATTTACAGTAGCCAAGATTTGGAAGCAACCTAAGTGTCCATCAACAGATGAATGGATAAAGAAAATGTGGCACTTATACACAATGGAGTACTATTCAGCCATAAAAAAGAATGAGATGCTGTCTTTTGCAGCAACATGGATGGGACTGGAGGTAATTATATTACATAAAATAACCCAGGCACAGAAAGACAAACATCATATATTCTCACTTATTTGTGGGATCTAAAAATCAAAACAATTGAACTCATGGAGATAGAGAGTAAAAGGATGATTACCAGAGGCTGGGATAGACGGCGGGGACTCTGGTTGGGGGGGTGGGTGGAAGTGAAGATGGTTAATGAACACAAAAAATAACAATTAGAAGGAATGAATAAGACTTTATATTTGATAGAAAAACAGGGTGACTGTAGTCAAAATAATTTAATTGTACACTTTAACTAAAAGTGTATAATTGGATTCTTTGTAACACAAAGGATAAATGCTTGAGGGGATGGACACCCCTTTTTCCATGATGTGATTATTTCACATTGCATGCCTGTATCAAAATATCCTACGTACTCCATAAACTTATACACTGACCTATAAAAATTAAAAATTAAAAGTTTTTTTTTTTTAAAAATAAATGCAAGAAATTGTTTCAATAAACGAATTGTAGTGGCTCACATCTTTAAAGTAAAACAGCATAGAGCAGTACTCTGTAACTGCATTGAATTGGAAATAGTGATAATCTGAATCAAAATTTGGATTTTCAACAGCCTAACCATAAATCTTCTAGAGACTACACAAGTAAATGTAAGTAATTGCTCTCTCTCAAGCTTCCATATATCTTCTGGAATCTAAGTTAGATTGATCATGATCAATCTTTCCGTCAGAAAGGTTTTTTGTCTGTTTTGTTGTTACAGATGTTCAGCTCAACATAATCTCTGTGAAAAGATATTAAATTACACCTATTTATTTTGATCTAATTTTGGTAAGTGTATACAACAAAATGCTTATCTCTCTGCTAGGTACTGTGGGGGAGGGAAGAAAACCTATAAAATATTCACCCTCATTTACACTGGTCTAGCATTTTATCATTTATAACGTGCTGTAACACCTATTATCTCATCGGACCCTCTGATGATCTCTCTTATCCCAAGCTTTTAAGTTTAACAAAACAGGTTTTGTCTTTATTTTACAGATATAAAAAGGCAGGCTATGAGAAGAAATGAGACTAGAGTCCAATAGCATTAAATGTTTGTTTCCCAGGGATATTTGAGTTTCTTAGAGGTCTCAAGATATCTTAAAAACAAAACAAAACAAAACAAAATAGTTTCCAGATCCTAAAGAATTAATCTCTAATGGTGCGATTTCCAGCTAACAGAAAAGACAGGTTCTGAGACAGAAGCTATCTTCAGATTGCCATACTTGGGCCCAAGACCTAGCTTCACACCCCAACTATCAGTGACCTATGTGTACTCACCTCAGACTTGGTGCTGCTCTCCTGCTGCTTTCCATCTGTTTAGGAGCCCCTTGTAATATACATTCTGGTGCAACTTGTTCTCTAAACTTTGTTTGCTCCCTTTTCCTACCTAATCAATATTGCTCTGTCCTGTGCCTGTGACCTAGTCCCTTAGGGCGCTTTGTTTTTTGATAATGTATCTCTCTAAGGTGTTAATAAATGCTAACAAACGAATGCATCACCATCCCAGGGAAAGTAATTTTCATTTTAACTGGAGCTTTTTAGAGAACTGTGCTTTATACTGTTAATGTCACTCTCTGGACAAAATCTTCAAAGGCTCTTCATTGTTAATCAAGTTAATTCCAAATGCTTCAATCCTGGGGAATAAGGCCCCCAGAATTTCATCCCATTCTAAACTTTCTAGGCCAGTTCTCCCAGAAATCTACCCTGTGTGTTCAACGAATTAAATTATTCCCTTTGCCCCGTATGTTTCCACTTCAAATGGTATCCTGTCTTCTCCGTAAATACTTCCCTAATCTCTGACCACTGTCCCACCATCAGCGTTTAAACTTTTATCAACTAACCTTTGAAGGACTTTAGATTAGCTGTTGAAGGATTGAGGGAGGAATTGAAACAAGCAGCAAGATGAGGAGTGCCCAATAAACTAGAAAGGTAGAAGGGTTTCAGAGATAAGCTTTGCCAATCTCATACTCTTGCCAGGGACTTTGCCTGGAAATGGATGTCTAGTAGTCACTACTTGGAAAACTTTGTCTAGATTCAGCTGACCCTGAAAAAGTAGGCCCATGGGTATCAGACTCAGGAATATAAAAAGTATGAAGAATATCCCTAGAGTGAGGAAAACTGAGACCTCTAGAGAGGAAGTGACATGCCTAGAATCATATAGCTAGCAAAGTGGCAGAATTGTTGCATAGTTCAGTGCTCTTGAAGCTCCCTATGGGAAGAACTTTACCCTGTGAAGATATGCCTTGTCTGTGTACTTACAGCCTTTGCTCATGTTAACCGCGCCCCCCAACCTTTTGGTTTTCACCTATGCCCTAGAGTTTACCTTGTAACTACCTCTTAATCATTCTACTGCCAGCAATTCTTTTAAAGCAGTATTCCCTTTCACGCAATAACATCTTCTCAAATCACCTTCCTGATAGGAGGTAGTGCCACTAAAAACCCTTTTATTTATTGCTTTAGTGAACTGAAACATCTAATGAGTCAGATTTTTTATTTTTGTCCCTACTTTCTAGGGCCTGGTGAAGTTATCAAGTTTTGAATATTATATAGTAATGGAAGTTGACTAATCAATAACTGACCTTGAATCAGAATTCCATATATCTTACATCTGTCTTCCAGTACACATTCTTCCTTTGCTTTTCAGGTTGTGGGTTGGTGACTCTCATAATCACACCATCAGTTGGGGAGGTGGGACTATGCATACAATGTTTGATGAACAGCCAATATAAGAGAATTAAAAATAATGAGATTTTGGATTCAGAAATTATTGAGCTTTATGCTTTAATTTTACATAATATGTATTGATCATCTGCCTTGAAAGATGAGGAAAATAGCACTCTTATACTTCCTATACTCTCTTCCACCACTTCCTGATTTTTATGAGATTTATATTACTCATATGCATTATGTTTTTATTGACACAAATTTAATATTTATCTTTTATGTATCCATGAACATAGATTTATGATTATTGCTTTATGCATTTGTCTCTCATGTTATATAAGAAACAAAAAGAGGAGTTACAAAACAAAATATAACAATACTAGCTTTTATATTTACTTGCATAGTTACCTTTACCAGAGATCTTTAATTTTTTGTATGACTTTGAGTTACCATATAGCTTCCTTTCATTTCAGCCTAAAGGACTCTCCTTAGCATTTCTTGTAGGAGATATCCAGAGACAAATTCCCTTGCTTTCATTTATCTGGGATTGTCTTAATTTCTGCTTCATTTTTGAAGGATAGCTTTTCCAGGTGTGGCATTTTTGGTGACATATGACCCAGCAATTCTACCCCTAGATATATACCTAAATGAACTGAAAACAGGTATGTGACTTGCACAAAGCTAAGGAAACAAATTGAGAACAACAACAACAACAACAAAAACCTCACTATTTGAAAATGAATAAACTAGAAATAGCAAGGAATTGAGCAGAATTGCTTAAAATCAAATTAATAAAAGAGAGAAAAATTCTGAGATAATCACAGCAAATCCAGAAGATAAAGACAAATTAGATTCAGGAGAAAATAATAAAGACGGATAACAAAGATGATCTAGTAAGGATAATGGTAATAGAGAATAATCTCTATTCTACAAATAGAATAAAGGAATTATTAGAAGGTATAACAGCAGGAAAATTCCTTGAACTAATGATAGAATTAAATATGCAAATATAAAGACTATATTTTATGTTTCAAGTGAATCTGTTAGAGATTGAAATTAAGTCATATCCTGATTACATCCTTAAACTTTAAGGATAAAGAAGGCAAGTCATGTACATGTGGAAAAATAACTGGCTCACGTGAAACTTCTTCTAAGATACATGTGGTGTCAGAAGACAATGGAAAAATATAATGTTCTAAAAAACAGTGTGATCCAAGAATACTAGCCAAGTTTTAGATCAAATATGAAATTAACAGGCAGATACTCTAAAGTATTTAAGAACTCAGAATACATAATAACCATGAGTCTTCTTTGGGGGAGAAAAAAAACTACTGAATAATGAAGTATTTAATTTTTTAAAAAACTGTGGGCCTGGTGTGGTGGCTCACGCCTGTAATCCCAGCACTTTGTGAGGCCTAGGCGGGTGAATCACTTGAGCTCAGGAGTTTGAGAACAGCCTGGGCAACATGGTGAAACTCCGTCTCTACTAAGAAAATATTTAAAAATTAGCTGAGCATGGTGGCATACGCCTATAGTCCCAGCTGCTCAGGAGGCTGAGACATCTGAATCGCTTGAACCCGGGAGGCAGAAGTTGCAATAAGTCGAGATTGCGCCGCTGCATTCCAGCCTGGGAGACAGAGTGACACTCTGTCTCAAAAAAAATAAAATAAAATAAACGATAAATACATAACTGTGAATGATGAATGACTAAAAAAACTGGAGACATTGTAGAAAAACTATCGGTTGTGAATATTTATCCCATTTAATCATAGCCTCAAGAATAAACTGGGGAGATTATGATTACACAATAAAGTATGAATATCACATATTCTGATAAAGTTGTAAATGTTATAAATTGTGATTATTATATATTTACACAAAATAAATCTTGCTTCACCAGTGTTCCATGTCTCTTTGGTATGTTAACCAAAAGAATGAATTTCCCTTCTGGAATGTTACTCCCGGGAGGTAATTCATTATTTATGACACTGAAATTAATATATCAAGGTTTTCTTTTTTTTTCTTTTTCTTTATTATTATTATTATTATTATTATTATTATTATTATACTTTAGGCTCTATGTTACATGTGCGCAACATGCAGGTAAGTTACATATGTATACATGTGCCATGCTGGTGCGCTGCACCCACCAACTCGTCATCTAGCATTAGGTATATCTCCCAATGCTATCCCTCCCCCCTCCCCCCACCCCACAACAGTCCCCGAAGTGTGATGTTCCCCTTCCTGTGTCCATGTGTTCTCATTGTTCAATTCCCACCTATGAGTGAGAATATGCGGTGTTTGGTTTTTTGTTCTTGCGATAGTTTACTGAGAATGATGATTTCCAATTTCATCCATGTCCCTACAAAGGACATAAACTCATCATTTTTTATGGCTGCATAGTATTCCATGGTGTATATGTGCCACATTTTCTTAATCCAGTCTATCATTGTTGGACATTTGGGTTGGTTCCAAGTCTTTGCTATTGTGAATAATGCCGCAATAAACATACGTGTGCATGTGTCTTTATAGCAGCATGATTTATAGTCCTTTGGGTATATACCCAGTAATGGGATGGCTGGGTCAAATGGAATTTCTAGTTCTAGATCCCTGAGGAATCGCCACACTGACTTCCACAAGGGTTGAACTAGTTTACAGTCCCACCAACAGTGTAAAAGTGTTCCTATTTCTCCACATCCTCTCCAGCACCTGTTGTTTCCTGACTTTTTAATGATTGCCATTCTAAGTGGTGTGAGATGGTATCTCATTGTGGTTTTGATTTGCATTTCTCTGATGGCCAGTGATGGTGAGCATTTTTTCATGTGTTTTTTGGCTGCATAAATGTCTTCTTTTGAGAAGTGTCTGTTCATGTCCTTCGCCCACTTTTTGATGGGGTTGTTTGTTTTTTTCTTGTAAATTTGTTGGAGTTCATTGTAGATTCTGGATATTAGCCCTTTGTCAGATGAGTAGGTTGTGAAAATTTTCTCCCATTTTGTAGGTTGCCTGTTCACTCTGATGGTAGTTTCCTTTGCTGTGCAGAAGCTCTTCAGTTTAATTAGATCCCATTTGTCAATTTTGGCTTTTGTTGTCATTGCTTTTGGTGTTTTAGACATGAAGTCCTTGCCCATGCCTATGTCCTGAATGGTAATACCTAGGTTTTCTTCTAGGGTTTTTATGGTTTTAGGTCTAACATTTAAGTCTTTAATCCATCTTGAATTGATTTTTGTATAAGGTGTAAGGAAGGGATCCAGTTTCAGCTTTCTACATATGGCTAGCCAGTTTTCCCAGCACCATTTATTAAATAGGGAATCCTTTCCCCATTTCTTGTTTTTGTCAGGTTTGTCAAAGATCAGATAGTTGTAGATATGTGGCATTATTTCTGAGGGCTCTGTTCTGTTCCATTGATCTATATCTCTGTTTTGGTACCAGTACCATGCTGTTTTGGTTACTGTAGCCTTGTAGTATAGTTTGAAGTCAGGTAGTGTGATGCCTCCAGCTTTGTTCTTTTGGCTTAGGATTGACTTGGCGATGCGGGCTCTTTTTTGGTTCCATATGAACTTTAAAGTAGTTTTTTCCAATTCTGTGAAGAAAGTCATTGGTAGCTTGATGGGGATGGCATTGAATCTGTAAATTACCTTGGGAAGGATGGCCATTTTCATGATATTGATTCTTCCTACCCATGAGCATGGAATGTTCTTCCATTTGTTTGTATCCTCTTTTATTTCCTTGAGCAGTGGTTTGTAGTTCTCCTTGAAGAGGTCCTTCACATCCCTTGTAAGTTGGATTCCTAGGTATTTTATTCTGTTTGAAGCAATTGTGAATGGGAGTTCACTCATGATTTGGCTCTCTGTTTGTCTGTTATTGATGTATAAGAATGCTTGTGATTTTTGTACATTGATTTTGTATCCTGAGACTTTGCTGAAGTTGCTTATCAGCTGAAGGAGATTTTGGGCTGAGACAATGGGGTTTTCTAGATATAATATCATGTCATCTGCAAACAGGGACAATTTGACTTCCTCTTTTCCTAATTGAATACCCTTGATTTCCTTCTCTTGCCTAATTGCCCTGGCCAGAACTTCCAACACTATGTTGAATAGAAGTGGTGAGAGAGGGCATCCCTGTCTTGTGCCAGTTTTCAAAGGGAATGCTTCCAGTTTTTGCCCATTCAGTATGATATTGGCTGTGGGTTTGTCATAAATAGCTCTGATTATTTTGAGATACGTCCCATCAATACCTAATTTATTGAGAGTTTTTAGCATGAAGGGTTGTTGAATTTTGTCAAAGGCCTTTTCTGCATCTATTGAGATAATCATGTGGTTTTTGTCTTTGGTTCTGTTTATATGCTGGATTACATTTATTGATTTGCGTATATTGAACCAGCCTTGCATACCAGGGATGAAGCCCACTTGATCATGGTGGATAAGCTTTTTGATGTGCTGCTGGATTCTGTTTGCCAGTATTTTATTGAGGATTTTTGCATCAATGTTCATCAAGGATATTGGTCTAAAATTCTCTTTTTTTGTTGTGTCTCTGCCAGGCTTTGGTATCAGGATGATGCTGGCCTCATAAAATGAGTTAGGGAGGATTCCCTCTTTTTCTATTGATTGGAATAGTTTCAGAAGGAATGGTACCAGCTCCTCCTTGTACCTCTGGTAGAATTCGGCTGTGAACCCATCTGGTCCTGGACTTTTTTTGGTTGGTAAGCTATTGATTATTGCCACAATTTCAGCTCCTGTTATTGGTCTATTCAGAGATTCAACTTCTTCCTGGTTTAGTCTTGGGAGGGTGTATGTGTTGAGGAATTTATCCATTTCTTCTAGATTTTCTAGTTTATTTGCGTAGAGGTGTTTGTAATATTCTCTGATGGTAGTTTGTGTTTCTGTGGGATCGGTGGTGATATCTCCTTTATCATTTTTTATTGCATCTATTTGATTCCTCTCTCTTTTTTTCTTTATTAATCTTGCTAGCGGTCTATCAATTTTGTTGATCCTTTCAAAAAACCAGCTCCTGGATTCATTTATTTTTTGAAGGGTTTTTTGTGTCTCTATTTCCTTCAGTTCTGCTCTGATTTTAGTTATTTCTTGCCTTCTGCTAGCTTTTGAATGTGTTTGCTCTTGCTTTTCTAGTTCTTTTAATTGTGATGTTAGGGTGTCAATTTTGGATCTTTCCTGCTTTCTCTTGTGGGCATTTAGTGCTATAAATTTCCCTCTACACACTGCTTTGAAGGCATCCCAGAGATTCTGGTATGTTGTGTCTTGGTTCTCGTTGGTTTGAAAGAACATCTTTATTTCTGCCTTCATTTCGTTATGTACCCAGTAGTCATTCAGGAGCAGGTTGTTCAGTTTCCACGTAGTTGAGCGGTTTTGAGTGAGATTCTTAATCCTGAGTTCTAGCTTGATTGCACTGTGATCTGAGAGATAGTTTGTTATAATTTCTGTTCTTTTACATTTATTGAGGAGAGCTTTACTTCCAAGTATATGGTCAATTTTGGAATAGGTGTGGTGTGGTGCTGAAAAAAATGTATATTCTGTTGATTTGGGGTGGAGAGTTCTGTAGATGTCTATTAGGTCCGCTTGGTGCAGAGCTGAATTCAATTCCTGGGTATCCTTGTTGACTTTCTGTCTCGTTGATCTGTCTAATGTTGACAGTGGGGTGTTAAAGTCTCCCATTATTAATGTGTGGGAGTCTAAGTCTCTTTGTAAGTCACTCAGGACTTGCTTTATGAATCTGGGTGCTCTTGTATTGGGTGCATATATATTTAGGATAGTTAGCTCTTCTTGTTGAATTAATCCCTTTACCATTATGTAATGGCCTTCTTTGTCTCTTTTGATCTTTGTTGGTTTAAAGTCTGTTTTATCAGAGACTAGGATTGCAACCCCTGCCTTTTTTTGTTTTCCATTTGCTTGGTAGATCTTCCTCCATCCTTTTATTTTGAGCCTATGTGTGTCTCTGCACGTGAAATGGGTTTCCTGACTACAGCACACTGATGGGTCTTGAGTCTTTACCCAATTTGCCAGTCTGTGTCTTTTAATTGGAGCATTTAGTCCATTTACATTTAAAGTTAATATTGTTATGTGTGAATCTGATCCTGTCATTATGATATTAGCTGGTTATTTTGCTTGTTAGTTGATGCAGTCTCTTCCTAGTCTCGATGGTCTTTACATTTCGGTATGATTTTGCAGTGGCTGGTACCGGTTGTGCCTTTCCATGTTTAGTGCTTCCTTCAGGAGCTCTTTTAGGGCAGGCCTGGTGGTGACAAAATCTCTCAGCATTTGCTTGTCTGTAAAGTATTTTATTTCTCCTTCACTTATGAAGCTTAGTTTGGCAGGATATGAAATTCTGGGTTGAAAATTCTTTTCTTTAAGAATGTTGAATATTGGCCCCCACTCTCTTCTGGCTTGTAGGGTTTCTGCTGAGAGATGCGCTGTTAGTCTGATGGGCTTCCCTTTGATGGTAACCCGACCTTTCTCTCTGGCTGCCCTTAACATTTTTTCCTTCATTTCAACTTTGGTGAATCTGACAATTATGTGTCTTGGATTTGCTCTTCTCGAGGAGTATCTTTGTGGCGTTCTCTGTATTTCCTGAATCTGAATGTTGGCCTGCCTTGCTAGATTGGGGAAGTTCTCCTGGATTATATCCTGCAGAGTGTTTTCCAACTTGTTTCCATTCTCCCCGTCACTTTCAGGTACACCAATCAGACGTAGATTTGGTCTTTTCACATAGTCCCACATTTCTTGGAGGCTTTGCTCGTTTCTTTTTATTCTTTTTTCTCTAAACTTCCCTTCTCGCTTCATTTCATTCATTTCATCTTCCAGGGCTGATACCCTTTCTTCCATTTGATCGCATCAGCTCCTGAGGCTTCTGCATTCTTCACGTAGTTCTCGAGCCTTGGTTTTCAGCTCCATCAGCTCCTTTAAGCACTTCTCTGTATTGGTTATTCTAGTTATACATTCTTCTAAATTTTTTTCAAAGTTTTCAACTTCTTTGCCTTTGGTTTGAATATCCTCCCGTAGCTCAGAGTAATTTGATCGTCTGAAGCCTTCTTCTCTCAGCTCGTCAAAGTCATTCTCCGTCCAGCTTTGTTCCGTTGCTGGTGAGGAACTGCGTTCCTTTGGAGGAGGAGAGGTACTCTGCTTTTTAGAGTTTCCAGTTTTTCTGCTCTGTTTTTTCCCCATCTTTGTGGTTTTATCTACTTTTGGTCTTTGATGATGGTGATGTACAGATGGGTTTTTGGTGTGGATGTCCTTTCTGTTAGTTTTCCTTCTAACAGACAGGACCCTCAGCTGCAGGTCTGTTGGAGTACCTGGCCGGCCGTGTGAGATGTCAGTCTGCCCCTGCTGGGGGGTGCCTCCCAGTTAGGCTGCTCGGGGGTCAGGGGTCAGGGACCCACTTGAGGAGGCAGTCAGCCTGTTCTCAGATCTCCAGCTGCGTGCTGGGAGAACCACTGCTCTCCTCAAAGCTGTCAGACAGGGACATTTAAGTCTGCAGAGGTTACTGCTGTCTTTTTGTTTGTCTGTGCCCTGCCCCCAGAGGTGGAGCCTACAGAGGCAGGCAGGCCTCCTTGAGCTGTGGTGGGCTCCACCCAGTTCAAGCTTCCAGGCTGCTTTGTTTACCTAAGCGAGCCTGGGCAATGGCGGGCGCCCCTCCCCCAGCCTCGCTGCCGACTTGCTGTTTGATCTCAGACTGCTGTGCTAGCAATCAGTGAGACTCCGTGGGCGTAGGACCCTCTGAGCCAGGTGCGGGCTATACTCTCCTGGGGCACCGTTTCCTAAGCCCGTCGGAAAAGCACAGTATTCGGGTGGGAGTGGCCCGATTTTCCAGGTGCCATCTGTCACCCCTGGAAAGGGAACTCCCTGACCCCTTGCGCTTCCCGAGTGAGGCAATGCCTCGCCCCTGCTTCGGCTGGCACACGGTGCAGTCACCCACTGACCTGCGCCCACTGTCTGGCACTCCCTAGTGAGATGAACACGGTACCTCAGATGGAAATGCAGAAATCACCCGTCTTCTGCGTCGCTCGCGCTGGGAGCTGTAGACCACCGGAGCTGTTCCTATTCGGCCATCTTGGCTCCTCCCCCTCCAAGGTTTTCTTTACTTGGAAGTCAAGCCTTGTTGAATTGTCCTCAGAAGATTCAGAGGTTTTTTTCTTGGTTGTTATTGGTTGCCGGTTTGTGCAGGGCTTGTCTTCTCCACTCTTCAAAGAGAACAATTATTTTTTCCTAATAGATTCCTGAACCGAGAAGCTGGAGATTTCTCTCAGATCTTTAGTTTCCTGACGGAAATGTTATGCTTTTCTCTCCCATTGACTTAGTAACTCAAAACCTTATTGATGCTACACACTCCTGCTTCTTCCCAATATCATTAAGAAAAAGCAATGGCATGATAGATCTCTTTCCATGTGATGTGAGGAGAACAATTGATGCCTGGTTTTTGGCTCTTATTTGCCATTTCAGCTACTACTTGAGATCTCAATATTCCTTTGACACTAGACTCAATCTGTTAGAGCTAAAAGGTACTTTGGAGATCAATAGAACATCTTCATTTTTATAGATGTGGGAACTAAGGATCAATAGAATGTGGTAAAGCAACAGCATTTCATATTGGTTAAAAGTGTGATCTCCAGAGTCAGACAGACCTGAGGTTGAGTACCAGTCTTGACTCTTACTAACTGCTTGGACTTCAGTTCTGAAGCCTGCATAGCCCTTTGGCTATGTACAACACTGGGCATATTTTTTTTACCCCTTCTGAGCTGCAGTCACCTAATCTATAAAGTGTTGATTATAATAGTTTCTACCACGTAGGGATGTTTTAAGGGTTATATGTGATATAAAGTACTCCTTAATTGCTTGGTTCATAGTAAATATATAATACACATTTACTATTGTTGTTGTTGTTTTACTGGGAAAGGAGAGTAACTTGTCTAAAGTTACACCAGAATTATATGAAATATTTGGGACTCAAATGTATTTCTCAACTCCTAGTTCAGTAATCTTTCTTCTGCACTAGACTGCTTCTTCATGAAGTGCTTATTTAAGAAATATATAAGCCCTCCACAACACAAATGAATTATAGTATTTTATGTTTGATATTGTTATTTAGAACATTCTGAATAGACCTATCTTGCCACATAGTGCATAAAATGCAGAAGAAATGTCCTTCACATCTCCATAATCCACAATTAGAATAAAGAAAAACACCATTAAGAAACTATAAAAATATAAGATGAGCAGGAAAATTTTTCTTGACATTTGGATTTGATTTTCTTTCTGCTTAGTTTTTCCTGTCAAATTGGTATTTATGTGATTACAAATGAGCTATGAGCCAAGGACACTGAAAGATCCAGGTTTAAAATGGATTTAAAGGAATTGTCCATACCTCTGCAAGTCCAACACATTTCAGGGAGCCAAAAAAAAAGGGCAATAAATTGGATGGGGGTAGGGTGGGCAGAGAGGGGAGAAACACAGTAAAACAGCCAGTGGAAGAGGAACTGGGGCATGGAAAAAGCAGAAAACTTGGGAAAATAAAAAGAATGGGTTCAGCAAAAAGATAGACCCCAAAAGTTGATACTAATATGCAGGAGACTTTTAAATGACTATTATTTTACACTTAGAGCAGGGACAAGATGAAAATAGAGAGGAGTGAGTCTACCATCTCTCTCCCTGGCTCTCTGATAATGGCAGAATGTGCATATAAGCTTTTTAATTTCTTTTAACTGTGATCCACACCTGTACAACCACACCCAGATAGTAGGTTGAAATCAAGCAGGAACAAAGAGCTGCTGCCCTCATATTAAAACTAATTAGATTTGTACATCTGTGGTCCTCTTGACAACCTTCAGGCCTCTAAATCTCTGGACCCTGCTTGCCTCCAGAACCAGGCTATGCCTTAACTTAGGCCTGTACCTTTGCCCAGCAATCTTTTACTTCATCTAGCAGGGCATATTAAAGAATTAGAATGCTGTAGACTGGAAACTGAAAATTTTCCTGCCCATATTATATTTTTCTATAATTTAAACTGAATCAAATCAAGGGGGTTTAGAGAAATAATTGTTGACTGGATAAATACATGAGTATGTTCATTTTTAATTTTTTTAGCTATTGCTTTTTGCAAGATCAAATTTTACAGCCACATTAATGAGGTGAGGGATAGTTCTCTCCCAATCAAACATGCTTGGATTCCTTCCTATCTTTCATTGGTTGCCTTCCAATTTCCTCTACCTCCCTCTAGTCTTAGTGGGCCTTAGATAATTTCCCCCATTACACCTAAGGAAATAGTTGTACAAAGCTGAGGCCTTAAAATCCTGACAGGAAAAATAAAACTTGAGCTAAGAAAATTGATTTATCAAAGTAGTTAATTCAATATACAGGGAATGTTACTACGACTTACATCCTTTTAACAGCTATGATTAAAGAGCTTGAAAAGTTTTGCCTGGCTGTTTCAGTGTGTAATTTGTGATTCATTCAATCAACCACCATTTATTGACTGCCTACCATGTGCCAGGCTCTGTGCTAGGTAGGCACTGTGCCAGTTACTACAAGGAAAACTTCATGTGGGTATTATTATTATTAAATTTATTTCAACAGCTTTTGGGGAACAGGGGGCTTTTGGTTACATGGATAAGTTCTTTAGTGATGACTTCTGAGATTTTGGTGCACCTGTCACCTGAGCAGTGTATACTGTACCCAATATGTAGTCTTTTATCCCTTATCCCCCTCCCATCCTTCCCCTGAGTCCCCAGATTCCATTATATGTTCTTATGCCTTTGCATCCTCATAGTTTGGTTCCCACCAATAATTGAGAACATATGATATTTGGTTTTCCATTCCTGAGTTACTTCACTTAGAATAATGGTCTCCAAGTCTATGCAAGTTGCTGCAAATGCCATTATTTCATTGTGTTCTATGGCTGAGTAGTATTCCATGTTGTATATATACCACATTTTCTTTATCCACTCATTGGTTGATGGGCATTTAAGTTGTGTGGTGTGTGGGTATTATTTTAAATGGAGCTACTTGAGAAAAGATTTAATTGTTTTCCTGTGATCCTCTTTACACAATCCATTGCAACATCTGGTCACCATTTCATACCTTTTGCCTTTGGCACAGTATCTTGCTACCACCTGGGTCCTACTCTGTGAAATGTCTTTCTGTTCCTGTTTCTATGGACAACCAGGGATGCTTATTGTTGTTTTTATGAATGAGAATTATGTTTTACATTGGATGTAGTCCCAAGACACCTCTAATAGGGACTGGCTTAGTATGGGAAGTTCTGCCAAGAGTTAATGCCTTTTTATCCTGCAATTCTTGTCCCCTTTGGCCAATTACATGTGGTGGGGAGTAGACTAACAATAGCAGACCTCTTTCGTGGTATACTAATCCAAGTCCTGAGTTATATTCTGGGACATATAAGCCTGAACTTTGAGTAAGTAATAAGGTAAATGAGCAAGAAGCAGTAGGAGCATGAAGGGACAAAGAGAGAACTATTTTGCCTAACAGCCATGTCTCCAAGACAGAATATGAAATGAGATATCCCAATCTTCAAATCAGAAAGGCAAACCCTATATTCTATTCTGATAGAGCATTTGCCCGAAGATTTAGTTAGATCCAGAAAAGCATCCCAGAGTCCTGTACATTGCTTTAACTTCAGTTTTGATCCCTGTATAGTCTTACTCTCTTCTGTAAGGTTCTTGTTTTTCCATACCAGGTAAGGTGATGAAAATTGGAACTCCTGGTCTAAGAATTTCAGACATATGAAATCCTCCTACTGTGGAGGCTCATCTGGGTGTATCAGAGCTTAGGGTACTATTCTTAGGCTCAGTTTCTACCATCAGTTTTCCCCATGTCTTATCTATAGACTCCACTTTAGTCCATGCCAGTTAGGATGTCAAGTTAACAAATTCTGCTTGCATGTTAGGACCCTGCTTTGGTATGTACTCCTGTGCCAAGCCTGAATTAAACTCACTGCTTATTTTAACTCTGTCCATATCCCGTTCCCTCTGTTTTACTATGACACCTGGGTCTTTGACCTTAGTTTTTCCCTTTGGATCCATTATACACTTGAGCTTCTCATTCTGTAGGACTTGATTTCTTCTTCTCCATTCTCCTCATGTTGCCTGTAAGACTTACTCTCCAGAGTATTCTTTCTGCCTTACTGACACACAGTGTTGTCTATTGGAATTGGGGAAGGCAGGTCCAAGGTCTGGACAGCAGGCACAAGCCAGCAGCTTCTTGATTTTTGAGGCTAAGTCCTTCCCTCAGCTAGAAAGCTGACATGTTAGAAAGGGTTAAATCAGAAATGGCCAAGAATTTGGGAGTTCTGACTTATGATTGGTGAGGACAGAGATTCCTGGAGTCCTGCCACTCTTAGAAGGGTATGAATGGACAGCACTGAATTAAAACCTTCACAGGTGGTAGAGAGAAGAAAGAGTGGCCACCATAGGCTCAGGAGCAAAGAGCAGGTATCAGGTAAGACTTCTGATTGCTGTGGTATATAGACTGGCCTGAGTCCTTCATTAAGAGAATGTGGGTGAGTGTGTGTGTTTGTGTGTGTGTGTGTGTGTGTGTATTCTGGGCACTGAAAGCTCATCAAGAAAGTCTCACTGAAATCACAGATTTCTCTCCTGGAGCTGTATATTGCTTCCTTTTCCTTTCCCCCATGCATCACACCTGCCACATGAGTATGTTGTGCCTGAAGACTTGGTGTTTATAGAAAGGTGGAGTCTTTTCCTGAGGAAGACTGGGTCTCTCTAGGAGAAATTAGAACTGATAAAGAATAATTACATTCAGCAGGCCCCGTTACGGAGAAAGCTGACAAAAGAAGGGAGGGTGAAAACTTCTGTTCCCAAGCCAGGCAGGACTTGGAGGGAGCAAGCAGAGAATTGAGAACTTTGTGCCAAAGCTGAAGAAGTCTTGAGGGTGATACCAGAAAGGTTGGCATGAAACCTACTTGGATAATAATCCCTTATACTTCTACAGTGCTCCATGCTTTGCAAAGGGCTTTTACATTCATTATTTCACTGAGTTCTTGCAGCGCACTTGTGAGGTAGTTAGATGTGGTGTTAGAGGTAAAGGAACTTATGCAATGTCACAAAATAAGTCGGTGGCAGAGGTGTAACTAAAAAGCAGGGCTCCTGATTTCTGGTCCTGTGCCCTCCCACTGCAGCAGGCTGACTGCCTCTGGATGAAGGTGAAGGGCCAGCTTCTCTGTGGTGAGCAGTTTTTCAAGAATATTCTTAAAACAGTCATGAAAGCAGCAGAATGAAAAACTAATTTGTCACTGGTTATTCCTGGGGACTTGGGCTACTTTGTCTCAGTACACTTGATTAGCTTTCCAGAATTCAGCTTTGCTTTCTTTAGCAACAAATCTATCCTTTCTTTCCTAACAGATAGCTGCTAGTTATTGGTTTCTTAAATAAGAAAATGCCCATTTCTGCTGTTCGAGCTGATAACCTTGCTAAACTCACAGTTTTCTTCTTGCAGAGTTTTGGCAGTGAACAGAAGTTTCACACCCTTGTGAGGGCCACTAGGCTGGTTTCTGATCACAGCCAGTCATTTGAAGCATGGTTGCAATTTCTAGGGGACACCAGGATTGGCACTCAGAAACTCAGAGACTCAGATTGAGCTGATAATCTCTCTGCAAATAATTCTCTTTAAGCTCTGCTCTGGTTGTTAAGGTGAGCTGTAAAATGGGCACTTTCTCTCTCCAAGTCAATGGGCAGAGCTGTTCCTAGAAAATATACATATATCCAAACGCACACATATGTGTATATGCAAACACATAAACATCCCATTCTTCTTCTGCAGCCATGCCTATCCTCTGTTCCAAAGCAAAACAGCCACGGGTGGCCTTGTCTTTTCTCTTTTCATACATGTACCATCAAGCTGACCTCTAAGTGATTCTTTTACTCTCAGACTTTCCACGTTATTCCCTATAAACCAAATGTTGAGAGAGAGAGAACATAGTGTGATTTCTCTCAGGTCTTCAACCTCCTAGAGATGACCCAGCATTTAGGCAACTTTCTGAGAACAGACATACCTGAACAGACTCTATCTACCCACTCTTCCCCTTCACAGTTTTAATGTGGCCCTTCAATTTACCCACAACTGCAGGAATAGCTCAGATTCTCTCCAGAATCAAGCAACTGCCTGACTGTAGAAAGCAATTTGGCAGTTGCCCTAACTTGGACTTTCTCTAGCTCCTGAGATATGTCACTATTGTGTAAAACTAAATGAGAGCATATTATCATAGCACCTGAAAGAATAAGTGAAATTTCCTAAAAAGTGTATCATGTGTGGTCTGTTAGTGACTTACACTCCAGGGAAACTGATTATATTACTTTATCCATCATGTGCTTCATAGTTTAGTTAATGAAAACACTGCTATTAATTGATGATTTAAATACGTGCCTTATCAAAATGAGAATGAACCCAATCTTCATTTTACAGACCTTAAAAGTTTTGAATGTTGCTACTGGGTCCTGTATAACCCAACAGTCTCTTGCAAAAGGATGGTTTTCTGCCTTCCTTCACATACCAGTTTGTCAATGTCCTTCTTCAAATGTGCCCATACTTCCAGATATTTGCACACTGAATATGGTATGTTTCATTAAGAAAAATGTACAACAATTTGATCTAGACACTGTAGTGTTTTAAATGGCATTATCCTCGTTTTAAAATTTCATTGGCTTTGCTTTTTGGTGGTGGTGTTTTCTATTTTTGGGTTTTACTTTTCAGCAGCTACCTTTCACTACTGGCGCGCTGTGCTCGTGTTCAACAAAAAAGCTCCAGTGATCTGTTTATACATACTGTTGCTAAGAGAGGTATCTTTCTATAGTTAATTTTTTAAACTAAATTCAGATATTTTGTATTAATTGCTTCTTAGAGTTCATGTGGCTAGATTTTACCCAACTTTTCAGATTGGCATCAGACAAAGTTTCTCTCCCCTGCAGTTTTGTCATCTGCCAATTTAAAAATGATTATTTTTCTATTTTTATTTGAGACTCTAATAACAATGTGAATAAAATAGGAGAGGCTTATAATTTTCCACTGTTGTCAACACAGAATTAATTAATATATTTGGTGAGAATGGTTAGTCACCTAACTATAAATTCTCCTATTCCCTCAAGCCACATTTTGTCTATCCTATCAACAAGATTACATTTTGTTCAATTCAGATACACTAGTGATGAGGCATTCATCTGATCTTTTAGGCTATTCATGCTATCAAAAAAGGAAATGAAGTTAGTTTGGCCTGACTTGTTGTCTGTGAACCCATGCTAGTGTATTGAAGATGAAATAGTCTTCGTGTTGCCAGTTTAAGCTATTTGAATTTAACCGGGAGTAATTACATGTCCTCAGACTTCAGAGTACTTGTACTTTCATGACCATATGCAGAAGTGGAACTCAAATTCCAACAGACAGAGCTCATGTTTCAGAAGCAGCCATTTTTAACACAGAACTGACCCAGAAGTCAGTATGATAGACAGAAATAAAAGCTGTAAAATTGAGAGAATATAACGTTAGTCTGTTAGGAAAGAAAATGAGATGAACAATAATTATATTAGTCTGTCTTTTTTCCTATCCCTTTAGAATCATCTTGTTTCGTTGTTTTCTGAAGTTTGGGTTAGAGAACAGCACAAATTTAAAGAATGTGCATTGATAGAATAACTGAAACAGTCTTAAAAAACAAAAGGAGTCAAAAGGATTTAAGGCAGCTGTGGTCTACCTAAAATAATATAACTCTAGGTCAAGACCTGGGCTCAAATTTGAGTTCTAGCACATACTAGCTGAGTGACCCTGGGCAAATAATTTAATTCTTTTGAGCCTTGGTTTCTAGGTTTTTGCATGTTTTTATTCAGATGGATAATACCTCATGAAGTTGTTGTGAAGGTTAAAAGGGAATATGTCTCACTCTCAAATGCTTCCTTCACAAAATATAAAAGCCAAGAGAAATTGCTCAACAGGGACTCACTTTCCTGCTGTTCTATTTTGGAGCCTGTCTTTTGTGGGGAGTCTTAGTTTGCTATTTTGTAAGGTTTTATTAGTACAAGATGTCCATGTGAACCCAATCAAGTTTATAGAAATCACCCTGCCTTTTCAATTGATGCGAAAGCTTGAAAGATAGAGCATTATTAATGATGGACATATATATATATATATATATAAAACCTTAGAAATGCAACATATGCTTTTTCCTATAATCTGAATTTCTTGTCACTAACTTGGGTTAGGGAAATCAATATTGTTTTTCTGTGTTGCAAGTTGAAAAGCCAAGGTATAGCTAAATTGTTTAGTGATCCAAATGAACTATGCAAAACAAGCTATTGGAGTGTGGATATAAAAAATAGTATAAAACTGTTGTTAGTTTTAACTTGTTTTTTACATTTTCTAATTTTGCAGATAGATAGATAGATAGATAGATAGATAGATAGATAGATAAATTAACATAATTGACCTACAAATTTGGAGGGTGCATACCCAACATGCATTGATGGGGTACACAAAATATAGAGATCACCGTTTTGAGGATGATAGAAACAAGATTAGAGAACTTTTGTTAGAAATTCATCACGCCTAAAATCAAATGCCTTTGTTTCCCCTATGAATCTGTTCCTCCTCTTGACCTAGCTATTTCTATCAATGATTTGATCATTCTCTTAGTCACCCAAACTAGGAACTTGGGAGTCATCTTTTCCTCCTCCTCTCTCATATATCACATAAAATTAGTTGCCAAGTCTATTTCTGAAACATCTTTTATATGTGCCTCTTCCTTTCAAATTCTATTGCCACCACACTAGTTCATGTTTTAATTAGTTTTTTTTTTTTAAACATGGGTTACTGCAATATTGTAACAGCCTTCTAACTGCCTCCTGTCTCTTGACCCAGTTTAACCTATCCATTATGTGATATCCCTTCTATTATAGTATGGGCTACCTAAAAACAAGCAGGCATGGGCAGTTTCTTTCATCTCTTCCTCCATGGTGCCTTGCATATGGTAGGCATGCAAATGTGTCTAAATGGATAAAATTATATTGGGATTTGATTTTCTGTCTAGAACTGAAGGTTATGGCCTTGGGGTTTGAAACTCCCATAACCCTTCTCAATTTATACAATCAAGAAAGGTTAAAGTTAGACTAGCAGTCGACAAAAAGCAATGTTTTCTAAATTCATACTCAAATACTTATTGTTGTTAGCTACTCTGCAAATCTCACTTTATCTAAAAAAAAATTTTATAAAGAAAATAGTGTATTATGGATGAAATGCTACTTCTCTTTCCTAATACATGCCCATAGGGAGCATTTGCTCTCATTCTTTGTCTTTATCTGGAGAGTCAGAGTTGAATTCTTGGCTATTCTTTCTTACTAACTTATGATTACCTGGCTGAATTATTACAAATTATATAAACTTGCTGTGTTTATACAGAAATAATTGGGTTTTCCTTCCTTCCGATCCTTCCCCACTTTCCTCTAGCTACTTCATAGGGATGGAAGAAATATGATTCTACATCTGACGTGACAGGAGTCTCAGAAGAAAAACTCTATAAATTCAGAGCAATGTGATGAAGCTGCATTTTGGGAAGAAAAATAATGAAAATAAAATATAACAGGTTCATTCCTGTATAACTATGAACTTTTGTTGTTAGTGTGTTCAAAGACTTTCAGAAATAGTGTATATCAAGTGGTCTCAATGTAAAAAATGTTTTAAATGAACAGATAGTAATTCTTATATTCTTTCCCATTTATATTACAAGTACACTTGGTGAATTCTACCAAGCACTTAATATAAAAATAATTTTCTCCTTCTCCCATTTTCTTTCCCACCTGTAGTTTAAGGGAGCATGTGAGCCTCCCTTACATTCACAATTCTTCCAAATATCTATTACAGAAATATTCTTTATTGAACATTATCCCTCCACCTCTCTGGCCACAAGCTCTAACATTTCCCTTTGAGTTTCTCTTAACAATTCCAATTCATTTCCATATGTTATTTAGAATATAAACCCATGTTCATTCTATAAATCTCTATTGTTTTCATTTTAAGAACCAATTCACTAACATATTTAATACATACAGTCTTTATTTCTAGCTGTGTGTTTAAAGGCCTGAGGCTTCTTCCTTTTGTTTTTATCAGATTATTTCAACACCAAAAAACCTGAGCTGAGTACCTAATGCTAATATATTTCAGTAGTGGATGCATTTTTTTTTTTTTTTTTTTTTTTTTTGCTTCAGACTGATTATAGCCAACTCCTTTAAGTCGGCATGACAAAAAGGCTGCTGATATCACCATTGATTGCTCTGTTTTTCTCATGCCAAAGTGATCTGTTAAATCAGTGCAAAATTGATTTCTGCGACTTGAAGCTACAAGGATACAATTGCTTTCTAAGCTGCCACATCAATCAGATATCTTAAAAATCGTTAGTGAACTTGGGTATAATGCATGAGTGTGTCCATCCATGTGATTAGATGATGTATTCTATCTGCATTCATTTTCCCTTGATGGTCACTTAATATGTGCAGAAATTATAACATAATGTGTGGTCTACTTAATATAGGTTACTCATTGTGAATCATCTCAGAGCAGTTACCGTAGCAAATTTCCAAGCAATACTTAACTGCTGAAAAGGATATGTTCCTTTGGTCATTTCAAGCTGATAAAATCCCAAAGGCACTTCTTTCACCGGCTTCTAATTTGTGGGAATTAAGATTTGCCTTTGTTCTACTGCTTTTATTGCCAGTTGAGTAAGGTATTCTCTGGAGTTGTGATGGTCTGTATAGTTATTACCATTCCATACTTTCTATTGAAGCTTATTATTTTAACAGGTTGCCTGAACTTTAACTCAGGCAAATGTACTTCAACACAGAGTTAGCTTAGCTTTTTACAAAGATATATGAACAAATTTCTTTTTTTTATATACTTTAAGTTCTGGGGTACATGTGCACAATGTACAGGTTTGTTACATAGTTATACATGTGCCACATTAGTTTGCTGCACCCATCAACTCATCATTTACATTACGCATTTCTCCTAATGCTATCTTTCGCACAGCCCCCCAACCCCCGACAGGCCCCGGTGTGTGATGTTCCCCTCCCTGTGTCCATGTGTTCTCATTGATGAGCAAATTTCTACAAGTGTCGTGTTTGTTAAGAAGTTTTAGGCCTTGAAGAGTGCAAATAACTTCATAGTAGTAAGATGGGATCTTGGTTTCATTACTGAGATTTTATGAAACTTCTACACATGTTGGAAATAGGAATTTGTTGCTTTTTAGATATTTTCCTGTGTATATAGAGAAGGAATTAGAAAGATTCATATGATAATAAAAAAACAAACTTTGAACAACTAGTGGGTGAAGCTAATTCATTTCAAATTTTGGGCCTCAAAATATTATGAGAACAGATCTAGCTTTTGTGGCTGGTTTTGGAAAACCCTAAACAAAACAAAACAAAACAAAAAAACCTAATGAAAGGCAAGCACATAAATTCATTCTGATTGATACATTTTCTTGCTGGCTGCCTCATGGTTTCTGCATGGGTTCTTAACAGCAGAGGCCCAAGTATAAGAGAACCAATACTTCATGTTATTTTAAGACCAACTATATTCAATTCTGCTATCCTCACAATGAGAGGAAATGTCTTAGTTCTACCCTCTCCTATCTCTTGTTTAAAGTCAAGATGGTGTCTCTTTTCTGATCCACACACTAGTAAAAGAATTAATTTTATAAAAATGGCATATTACACGCAAGGTATTTTCATATAACCTATAGGCATTCATCCCCACTACAATCCCCATTTCACAACTGAGAGAAGTAAAGCTTACAGATATGAAGTCACTCATCTACGGTCACAAATTAGTAAAGGGCAGACTTGTTATTGGCGCCCCTACTCCTGTTGAATTATCAATGATGAAAATGGAAGAATTTACCTTTACCTGGATCCAAATAGAAGCACCCAAGAAGAAGCTATCTCATAGGAGGGTGCAGTATTGCTCTCTATTTAACTAGAATGGGAAAATTGGTGTTCTTTGATTTATGTTATTGTTGTTATGGTGATCCACACATAATCAAAAACCCTCAGATTAATCTGGTGTAAGTTTTTCATAACATAAAATCAGTTGCCCAGTATTATTACAGTGATTTGTTTTTGGACTAGAAATAACCTAATAAGATGAAAACTTATCTATAATTGACACATTTTAGATTGTCAGTAAGAACAATGATTTGTTACCAGTATTTGTGAATCTAGTTACCAAGGTGAGGTCTAGAAATGTATCCATCATTTTGCCAAAGCTATATACTTAATTATTTGTTTTATAAAAGTTTTTTAAAAATGTATTTATTAAGAGACACCTATAAAACAGCAGAGTGAGAGGAACTTGGAATCTGAAGGTCAGGTTTTATGTTCTAGCTCTGTTGCTGTGACCTTGTGTACATTACTTAATCTATGGGAAACCAATGAACAGAGATGATGTTTGTGAAAGTGCTTTGCAGACTGTGAAAGTACTATATAAAGTTTAGATACTAAGTGACATAGCTACATCTGATTATTTCACTGTGTGAGAGATTGTGCTTAATGGCAAAATCCTTTTTCCCTTGACCAAACTTTATTGGTTTGTTGTTATAGATTCTTCTCAGTGAATCATATAGTGATGATCAGACACAGTCATAGAATTCTTTTATCAGCTTTGTTTGAAAGGTAATTGCTGGTGAACCAAATATGGTGAGATCTTGCCTCTTGTTTTAAATCAACCCTGTGTTTCTCATATGTCATTCTCTCTTAATTTGATGATGAATCCTAAGACCATTACCCTTATTTTGGCCAAATATAATTTAGAAATTTTCACATGTATATTTAAGTTAAATATGAGCCTCAATTATTTTACCTTTTGAAAGTAAAATGGAATCCTTTAGTTTTTCTAAAAGGTATATGACATTTTTCATGAATGTCAAAAGAATTTGGTCTTAGTGTAATTTTTAATGACTATCACTATTCTAACTCACCAAATCCTTCAGTGTCACTTAGCAATCTATCTGTTTTTAGCCTTAAGATAATTTGATGTTGTTTTACATTTAAAATTTTGGCTAAGTCGATATAATTCAGAAAAGCGAAACTCAGTTTTCAAGGCTGATTTTGCTATTAGGTTGTTATAGTGTAATCAAGGAACAAATACATCATATCCTGCTCTTTATTTTAGTGGTGTTGAACTAATCATTTTCCTAACATCCTCATACAGATTATAACCATACTTTCTTTAAAAGGTTTACTTCAAGAGTGACAATTTGGGGGCAATTAAATTCTCAATATTATCTCTTTTCTGCCTTCATGTGAAAGCCATTGGTTCAATTACAGCTTTCAGGTGAAACATATTATATTTTGTCATGAGTAGTCTGATCCTTCTTGTATGTTTTCTCCATTCCTATATATAGGCAGTCAAGGGTCACCAAAGGAAGTTGAGATTCTTTGTAAACCTCTATCACATTTCCAAACAATTTCTAGTATCCTTTTCCTGTTTATAGAAAGTAAGTGCAGCTCAGTGCCAGTGCTCATTTAATTTTACATAAACACCCTCTTTGAGGCTGAAGCAAATCTGACTAATTTCCAATGTGAAAATAAAATATAAAACCTCTTCTTGGAGTTATTTCTAAACAGAACTAACATCAACATTGTCTGAATCATCAGAATCATCCATTTCAGAAAAATCAGATTAATTAAATGAATATTCGGCCAACAAATATTTGAGAAAAATGTTAACATCATGTGTTAGGAATGCTACATTTTCTAGGATTTGACATTTTCAGTGACTGTGAATTACTATATTTTGTAAATGGAAATATCACCACTAAAAACAGAATGCTGTAAATAGAATGATGTCTTTTGTTTCCAAAGTCCATATACTAGAGTGATGCGAAAATAACAATAAAAGTGAGGTATTTTGTGACAAAGTTATCTCAGGGTAAACGATCCAGCCTCAAGGGCTGCCAGCGCATATTCTCGGGGTAAATGGGAAAAGGGTTAAGCCCCAAACTCCAGCCTCATCCTCGTCATGTTTCCTCTAAGTAGTGCTTACATTGACATTGAGAAGTAGATGTTTGTATCAATGAGACACTTCAAATATTTCTCCTCTCCACTCAAATCTCTATCTTTTCACCAAGTACCATTTCTACATTATCTTCTATGGAGTAAGTGTTCTTTTTTTTAAATTACTATGCTAACTCATATACCATGTCCTTAATTCTACTCTTATTCTGCATTTACAAGAATTTTGCTTTATCTGTTGTCCATATCTATAAGCAGGACTAACTTTTGGCAAAATGACAAATGAAGTAAACAAAGTTTTCTTTCTCTTTTTCATTTTAATATCATTTCCATCTGTAATCTTGCCCTGGGGCACTTTCCAACATAGAATGAAGTTCTCTCAACTAGTGGTCATATTTGTGAGTATATCTGATAAAGTACTACATATTAATAACTAATGACTGCAAAAAGATCAGCCGTTGGCCCTCCTCGGCAACAATTACATTTTAATTTAGGGCTAAGGGAAGTGTGGAAACATACCAGCTTTGAAATCCTTAAATTAAGAAATTGGTAAGATGAGATTTCAACCATTAGTGAAGGATGTAGTTTGGGGCATGTGCCTTCCCAATGCCTCTTAAATCATAGCACATAGGCAAGTGCTTATTTTGGCTACTTTAAAATGTCCCTTGTTTATCATTCATAATGTTAGTCTTGTCACAGTTTGAGGGGGTATTCTCTAGAATTGTTTGGTAGATGGTAAGTGTACACGTGGTGAAATTTGAAGCAGTGCTGTCTGGTGCTGGTTTTTACAATATTACCAAGAAATGTTTTGCAGTAACTCTGGGTATTGGCATGAGCACCTTGTATTACAAATTATACAGCAATTCAGAGCTCAGTACTTTCAGATGGCTAGTGGGTTTGGATAGTAAACTCTTATTTACATTCTCTAGTAGGTAATGTTTGAATAATTGTTAAATAACTTTCTATTTTGCTTAAAGCACATTGTTTCAGCACTATACTATTTTGCTGTTTCCCAAATTCTTGCCCTAAATTCCAAAATCTTATAATCAAGTGTATGTCCTCCCAATACTCAACTTGGAACAGTTGTAATCAGGACAGCTTTTGAGTCTTCTAGAAATCCTTATTGGAATTTCCATGCGAACACTCTTTTAAACAGATGGCTTGTTTTCCCCTTATTCCTAGCTTGGCTCTTGCCCTTTGAGGCTGGAGCTTCTGTAAAATCCCAATTTTTATTTAGAAGAATTATGTGTTAGGTTGGTGCAAAAGTAATTGCTGTTTTTGCCATACTTTCAACGGCAAAAACCACAAATATTTTTGCACCAACCTATAAGAGCAGGGCAGTGCAGGCTGGTGTGCTCTGCATGGGGCTGCTTGCTGCTTGCCTTGCCCTGGGGCTTTTCACATCAGGGTAACTAGAACCTGTGTTCCAGTTCTCAATTAACCTTTGTTCAGAACCGAGGGAACCTGCTTCCAGGAATCAGTTATATCTGAGACCATTCAGGAGTTGTGGACATTAACTTGAAAGAAACAGTCTATTCAAGACTCTTATAGAGACAGGAGGCAGAGCAAGATGGCCAATAAACCCCACCAGCGATCATCCTCCCCTTCTACCCCCACAGGAATACCAAATCAAAAAACTATCCACACGAGAAAGCACCTTCATGAGAACCAAAAATCAGGTGAGTGATCACAGTACCTGGTTTTAACATCGTATCAAGGAAAGAGGCACTGAAGAGGGCAGGAAAGACAGTCTTGAATTGCTGATGTGCACCCCTCCCTCATCCTCCGGCAGCGGCCGGCTCCGTGGTGCAGAGAGAGAATCTATGTACTTGTGGGACTTCTCACTGGAATTCAGTGCTGCCCTGTCCAGTGGAAAGCAACACAGGGCAGGATTCAGCTGGTGTCCACGGAGGGAGCATTTAGAACAGTGATAGCCAGAGGGGAGTCATCTATCCCAGCAGTTGGGTTCCAGCTAGCCTCACCAACCCTAGCTAAAGAGTTGTGGGGTCCTAAATAAATTTGAAAGGCAGTCTAAGTCACAAAGACTACAATTCCTTGGCAAGTCCTGGTGCTGTGCTTGGCTCAGAGCCAGTGGACTTGGGGTACACATGACCTAGTGAGACACCAGCTGGAGTGGCCAAAGGAGTACTTGTGTCACCCATCCGCCCACCCCAGGCAGCCTAGCTCACAGCTCTGGGAGAGACTCCTTTCCCTTGATGACAGGAGAGGGAGGAGTAAAGAGGACTTTGTCTTACAACTTGGATACCAGCTTCGCCAAAATATAATAAAACATCAGGCAGAGTCCTGAAGCCCGCATGACAGGCCCTAACTCCTGGACAACATTTCTAGACCTACCCTGGGTCAGAAGGGAATCTGCAGCCCTGAAGGGAAGGACCCAGTTCTGGCAGGATTCATCACCTGCTGTCTAAAGAGTCCTTGGGCCTTGAATAAACATCAGTGGTAGGCAGGCAGTACTCTGGAAAACTAAATTTGAACCAATCAAAAATAATAATAACCACAACAACTTTTCAAGATATAGACAGTATAAGATATAAATATCTTATACTGGGTGTGGTGACCCATACCTTTAATCTCAGCACTTTGGGAGGCTGAGGCAGGAGGATGGCTTGAGCCCACGAGTTTGAGACCAGCCAGACCCCATCTCTACAAAAAATAAAGAAACTAGCCAGGCATGGTGGCATGTGCCTGTGGTCCCAGCTACTTGGGAGGCTGAGGTGAGAGAATCACTTATGCCTGGGAGGTCAAGGCTGCAGTGAGCCGTGACCACACCACTGCATTCCAACCCAGGCAACAGACCAAGACCCTGTCTCAAAAAATTATTTAAGGTTATTTATTAACATCTGTGGATAGTGCTGTGATATCCATAATCTCTACTAACATGGGACACAACATTCTGTTTGTAGGCTTTAGGCTAGCCTGTACTTTCAGCTTTCTGAACATAACCTTTAAATAAGTACTTGAACAGAGAATAACTAGAGTTTAAAATAGATTCATTGTGGTTTGTTTGGAATTCTTTTGTTTAAAAAAAAGTGTGTGTTTTTTTTTTTTTTTTTTTTTAGTAGAAACAGGGTCTCGGTGTGTTTCCCAGGCTGGTCTCGAACTCCTAGCCTCAAACAATCCTCCCTCCTTGGGCTCCCAAAGTGCTGGGATTAGAAGCATCAGCCACCATGTCTGGCCTTGGAATATTTCTAATACTTGACAAATTTTATCATATGTGGCTTTTGGAGGTTTGTATCACACGAATTGTTTCCAGTAGAGCTTTAGTATCCCTAAGTTCATGGTAAGATTAATATGGTTTTCCATTATGTCAAATATTTATATATTCTTTCTTTCACAGGAACTACTTGCTCTTTTTTTTTTCATCATTCCAAGCAGTAGCTCCATCTTCTGATTAATCAGCTTTAGGAGGTTCTTTATTTACTGTTTGGTTAAATCACCATTCTTCTGCAACCTCCTGTTTAATAGCATTGATTTTTCGCTGTAGTTAGCAAGTTTCCTTCTTCAGTGGCCTGCTGCCAGCTGCAGGATTTTGTTAATTTTATCTAATTTCCTCTTCTTAATAGGGATGCAAAGAGGGTATTTAGGGGAGTTGTGGGGATCCTTTGCTGGCTTATCTTTTATTTTGTCATTTTCCAGTTGAGTGGCTTAATAAGAATAGCATAATTCCATTCCTCTTGTCTACTTAATGTGAATCCTGGGAAATGTCACTGGGTGATTGGGTGACTTGTATTTCCCAAACCTCTCTGAGACTATTGTTGTTGTGGCACTTGAACTTTTTCTGTGGTGACTAATGACTGGATAGTAACACTTATTTCACTGCCAACAATGTGAGATTGACTTTTGATTAAAGCAACAACTTTAATTTTTGCTTTGCCTCTTCTTATTTTGCTCACAGTAATCAAGAGTTCCAACACATTCATTTTATTTTCTTGCTTTGGGGATTGTAAAATCGTCTTAAAGGGAATAAAATGGCAACTATTCTATGATGAGGAGCCATGGGTATTCCACTAAAGTTTTTTGATAACTGCAGGAGTTCAGGGGAATATGAGTTGCTACGTTAAATAAGTACCTCCCTCCAACCAGACTGTTTCTTGCAGCATCCCTCCACTGAGCCTATCTGTAAGTCTTAGAGAGGAACATGTGATTGAGGAAACTGCCCTACATGTCAATCCTTCAACCCTTGATCTATGTGGCTTGGAGACCATCCAGGTGAGGCTTTGAAATCTAATGGTAGATATTATCTAACTGTGGGGGAGGGGTGAGCTGACCTAGGACAAGTGAACTATAGGATGTCATATTTTGAAAGGATGGTTATTATTAATGTTATTATTAGCTTTATTAATGAGTAAGAACCCCATTGAGAAAGGAAAAGCAAAAGGGGGAAAGCCATAGGAAAATAAAATAGCATACTGACTCCTCCTGTTCTATCCTACCCACTGTTATCTATAAGGGATTGTGAATGATGACGCAAGGTGAATAATATATTAGTCCCCCACCATAAAAGTTGACTAAGATAATATCTCCAGAAATCTTTATCATCATTTTCCTTAAAAAAAGGGTTCAGTCCAAACTTATGCTGACAAAAACATACTATTAAAAATTACTAGAAAGATTGTCTTTGTTTTCTTATTTTTAAATTAGTTTTCATTTTAACCAAACCAGTTTGCCTAGATTGAACATGTCAGCAAAGGAGACATGAAACTCTTCATTGGTAAACCATTATAGCTTGAAGTTACAGATTGCAAAATGGATTAAAATGATAGGATGGTTTTAAGAGTAGGAAAAAAGCATAATAAAAGATAGAAGGGATTGTCGGAGAAACTGTAAAGATAAATAATATAAATTCCAAGAACAAAAAAGAGAATGATGGTCTATACAAGAAATGGAAATAAAAATTTATTACCAGGAGAGTTAGAAATTTATAATAGATAGATAGCTAGATACATAGATAGACAAATAGATAGATAGATAACCAAGAATAGAAAAGAAATAAAATATTGATGCTTCCTCTCTATCTACCTTTATGCTCCAAAATAATTTTTTTCTGGAATAAAATAAAGAAAAAATACATTCATAAAGAGGAGAAAAAGGAAATGAAGCATCTCAAAGCTCAAGGACTACAGAGTAGATTGTAAAGGGACTTGAATGAGAAGACATTAAAATAAAAAGAGTGTGGGGATGGGAGGAGATGTGAAAATGAAGGTACAAGGAATGGAGTGAATGGAAAGCAATATGTTAGGCAACACCATCTGGGAAAAAGTGAGCGGGGAAGAAATTACAGCTTTGAAGTTACTGTTAGATAAGATGGATTATTAAAACATCTGAAATCTTTGGGCTGAATTTCAAACTGTATACTACAAAAAAAGATTGATCAAAATTAACTACCTCTGAAGTTTTTGAGCTCTTGGTTTGAATTCACAGAAAAATAAACTCTCAATTGGAATCTTATTTAACAGCAACCACCCACTCCAATCCAGTATTCACTTAGTACAGCAGAGTAGAGCAAGCACTGAATATGAATTGAGTAGTTTAGGTTTTCTAACGATGCAAACCACTGTTAATGAAAATGTGTCCCTTTTTATGACTGCCTTAAGTGATGAATAATGAACTGCTTTATCTTCCTCTCTCTATACCTTCATAACTGGATACAGTGAACTGAGCATTTATGCACATTCAGAAACAAGGGTTTCTGGTTTGTGGACAGCTTTATCCTTCAATTCTTTTGTTATTACTGCTTTACAAGTATGATCCCTTTGATTTTTCCCTACAGCTTTAGGGGATAGACCCCATTTGTAACTTGAGAAGACAAAGCCAGAGGATCAAAATGGCAGTATGAAGATTCAGCTTGGAGCTTGTGATGTCCTTTGAAAATTGACACTTTTGTCAACAAATATTTATTGATTATATAATGCAGATTGGATATGTAAAAGTGTCTAATTAAGATGTGGAGCAGAGCACTTCTTTGGCCACTTTTATAGAGTGTGAAGTAGTAGGCAAAGTGTAGGTAATTGATTTTCTTCTATCACTCTGCAAGTAGGAGAAAGGAGGTAGGAGGTAGGTATTGTGTGAGAACTGGGTGTCTCTATTTTCAATCCAGTATTTCCTCCAAAACCTCTCTGCTTCTTACTTCAGAGTCCACTCTTTAAGTCAGCCCAGGGACTATAGTCGTGTAAACAATAAAATCTAGCGACCAATTAAGCATTATATCTATCCCCAAAACAACTGTTTCTCCTAAAACCACAGCAGTTTCTGTCAGGCTGGATACCCAAAGCCTCCAACTAAAATGAAAGCTGAACTTCATCCATTACTAAATAGAGAAGCCCTTGGAATACATGTTTGTGTTCTCACTGAGCTTATTGGTATTAAAAACTGAGCCAGGCAATTTTTGCTTTCTAATTTAATTGTCAAATCAGGGGTGACCAGATTTATTTTTGTTTGTTTTTGTTTTTGTTTTTGAGATGAAATCTCACTCTGTCACCCCGGCTGGGGTGCAGTAGCATGATCTTGGCTTACTGCACCCTGCACTTCCCAGGCTCAAGCGATCCTCCCACCTCAGCCTCCCCAGTAGCTGGGACCACAGGTGTGCACCACCACATCCGGCTAATTTTTGTATTTTTGGTAGAAATAGGGTTTCCCCATGTTGCCCAGGCTGGTCTTGAACTCCTGAGCTCAAGCAATCCACCTGCCTCTGCCTCCCAAAGTGCTGGGATTACAGGCGTGAGCCACCAAGCCCAGCCAGATTTCTAATTTGATTACAAATCTAAGATATTTTGCCAATTGTGGAAATATTTCTTCAAGGAAAACAATAACATATGCCTTCATGGCCATATCATAATATTCCTCAGGAACGTTGATAGGCTATTAACTTTAAAGGAGTTTTTGGTTTAAATCAGTACATCCATCAGTAAATGATTCCGCATATCCTGAGTTAGTACATACCACTCAGAGGAGAAAAACATTATTCATGTGTGCATGAGCATTTTCATTTTTACTGCAGCAATGTATCGTTTCTTTTTTCTGGGTTCTAAGAAATGCTGCTGCAAAATGCACCTCAGATTTCAGGTAAAAATCCGATGGCTGACTTGTAAGAAGCTGCTCATTAAATATGTATATCAGCTAAAATCCAAAGGAAAATATTTCACGATCTCTGCCTATTTATTCATCCTCTCCTAAGAGAATTGACATCTTCTGTGTCTTCTCTGTGATTACTTACTGCAATTTCTGATTCAGTGCTTGGTCAGTAATTAGGCAGATGGGCAGGAAGGGTTCTAGCACTTCTAGCTGACTCAGATGACTCAGCAGCTGCAAAGATTAATCATTTAGTCTCTGACAATGCGGACTGTGAATGAATGTGTAGGTGTGAATATGAAGGAGCAAAGAGACCTAGAGACAGAAAGGGAGATGGAGAGATAATAGTGATTCATGGCAAGTACAAAAACAGAAGTAATTTTAAAAGCAATGGGTGGCAGTCTATAAATAATTCCATTTAACTCATCACTCAGGAAGAAATTGTTGTGCTTGATGCTACCAAATATTTTTCCTTTAAAAACCCTGTTTGGATGATCTGTATGACTTTTCATTTTAGAGTTTCTATGATTAGTGCTATGTCAATGAGATCTAAAGCTAGAAAAATATAAGGCGAAGTAATAAAAAATAAGTATAAAAATAATTTTCCCATCCAGTATTTGAGTTAGCAACAGCAGAGGGAAAATTGATTCTCTTCCCTTGAAATAAACAAAAAGAGCTTTCAGAATTATGTTTCTGGGAAATAATTAAACATACTTTAAACTTTAGAGCTTTTAATAGTGTATTCGAGAAGTTCTCAAATGGGTTTGGATTTATCAGTGATATCAACATTTTAAAATGCCATGCCTAGCATGTATGTAAGTTGTGGAGTGCAACCTAATGATCTGATTAGTATAACTGTGAGTGGATCTCTGCAAGGGCTGTGCATAGGCCTGGCAAAGCACATTCTCATTTGGCCTTTCCTTGTAATGCACATGCACTAATTGGGTATTGCCAGGAGTGTGGGATTGAAAGGGGCACTGAACCCAGAGTGTCTATTTGCCCCTAAGTGCTAACCAACGTGATCCTTTTACTGGTTTACTTATTCTTTCAGTTTATTTTTTTTAAGTCCATTGCAGAAGCCCTTGAGTATACATACATAATTAATAACACGAGCCTCTTTGTTCAGGCACTTAAGCACTTGTCCAAACAGGGAGAATCACATTATTAGATAGGGGAAGAAAGGGAGGAGATGTCCCCGGGCAATATTTTATAAACTATAAAGGTTCTTTTCTGTCACTGATCATATCTGACAGGGGATGGGGTTTGATAGGTTAAAATTAAAAGGGGAGAAAAATGAGAGTATGTGACTGCTATCAATCTGTACCAGAAGCTCAAGAGATTCTGGCTGCTGCTGCCTGTGGCATGTGATTTAAAGGGTACTGGAGCAAGCCCCAAATTTATCTCTCAAAATCTTCCATAGTGCCTAAAAGTGTCACACTTTGGAGTTAAGAAGATGTGGAATGCTCCTGTAATGGACCTCATTTGCTACCTCAGAACAGAAACTCATTAGGTCATTATCATTTATTAATATCTTAGCCCGAGTTATTTTCTCAGATCAGTTTCAATCGCCTAGCAAGGACTTGGGAGGAAAGAACACTATAATTGAGTGTTACTAATGAGATATAGGAGGAGAAAGGTCCAGATAATAGATGGCTTTTTCAGCCAAATGGGTTTGGGAGGGAAACCTGGGCATTTGGGAGGATGATGCAAAGGCAATCTGGGCCTAGGCATCATAGGGGTATGGTCCAGACGAGAAGAGGGAGAGAAAGAAGACACATACACAAGGCCAAAAAGCCTGTCTTCTTCATTTATAGCTTAGCTGAGCACACTAGCCTATTTCTAATGTACTGTCCTTTTATTTATGGCATCTATTTTCTTCAGTGTCTGTTGAGCAGAGGATGTCCATGATAGTAAAAGACGACATTTAGCTATCATAGCCACCTCCTCTCCCTTTTGAGTCCACTTGTTTTCAGGGTTATAGACAGGGGAAAAAGATAGAAAACAGCCTGGCTTACAGAAGGCAAAGACATTTGTCCTCTCCTGTGGGCACTGAATATAAATTCAAGGAGAAGTCTTGAGAATGAGTGGAGTATAATATAATATAAATTAATTGGAAACAATTTTATCAACCTTTTTGGGTTAGCAGCTGCTTAGTGAAAAGCCATGTGTAAGAGAGTTTATGAAGTGATGAGAAACTTTTGTCTCTATGGTCTAGGTAGCTATGGAAATTGAGGGGAAAATATCAGCCTCAACCAAGTAGAGTGAATCAGCAGGGTTAACTTGCAGAAATCTATTATTATTAAACTTTAAAATGTTGACTTTGCATGAAGTCTGGCTGTGAAAAAGAGTGACATTGATAAAGAGCTGGAAATTGTATACAATGAGTAATTCATTGGTGTTTTTTAACCCCTGAACACCTCATTTTCAGGCATGAATTAACAAGGAAAAAAGGACATTGCTTCTGTGTGGTCCTGAACAGAGGATTGTAAAAAACAAAAGCATTCCTGGTGCTTTGTTAAAATGCAGGTTCTCATCTTCTAAGCTGAATATATCTTTTATTATTATCAAATGGCTCTTTAGCTCATTTACTTTTTGAAAATAGCATTCTATTTGGTTTAAGACTTGGAAAAACTGGAGGAACTTTCCCGAAAATGGACCCAAATACTCATCAAGAAGGAGACTAGCCCTAACATAATTAAGGCTATTCTGTCTGAGGAAGAGAAGGATAAGGAATTTCTGTCCACAAGAAAATGAAGGCAGTTTATGTAAAGAAAAAGGAGAGACTCATCACTTGTCTTCTATGACCACGGAAAATTTGCAGAGAGAAAAAAATCCTTAGTTTTATAGCAGGACAGATCTTGGTTGGCCAAAAACAACTTTTTAAACATTACGTTGAAAAAAAGACACCCATGGGAATGAAAAAACTATGTGAGAAAGATTGTAGAGCCTCTAAGAGTTCTTTTTTTTTTTCACCAATGAAAATTACCCTTTATGCCAAGAGCCAGGAAAACCACAATTTGAATGAGGTAACCACAAACAACTTAAGTTGACACCAGGAAAAATCAGACGTTGAAATTATCTGACAAGAATTTTAAAGCAGCCATCATAAATTTGATCCAAAAATAAATAATAAATTCTTTTGAAACAAATTAAAAAATAGAAAACCTCAGTAAAGAAATGGAAGTTATTTTAAAAATGACCAAATGGAAGCTACACAACTGAAAAGTGCAATTAATTTTTTTTTTAAATTCACGGGATGAACCCAATGGCAGAGTGCAGATGAGAGGATGAAATCCTGGAGCTGCTGTGCATGGCCATGCACCACCTGCTGTAATGGAAGCGCGTCCATGTTCCAGGCAGGGAGCCACCTGTGCAGGTGTCAGTGTCAGCTCTGCCCATTCAAGTGTAAAATTATCATCCTTTACAATAGAACTGCATCACATTACTTCCAAGAATTAATTCACTAATTATAGGATCTTATCCAAATCCCTTCATTTGAATATGTGAAAACTAGAATTCAAAGAGGGGAGCTGATTTGCCTGAATTTGTACTGTAGCACTGGGCCTAAGCCAACATTCCTCTATAATGTTGGCTTTGACACCCAATATGATTCCCCCACAATTTCATATGCTAATGCTTCTCATATATGAGACACTGGGACACAACTTCACTGGGACACAACTTCTTTTTGGGAAGAAATGAAAAAGGTATTTGAGGTCTTAACATGGTAACACCATGAAGTTAAATCCTTCAGTAGGAGAATCAGATTTAGCTAAAATTTACCAGGATGCCCAGTTAATAAAGTTTGCCAGATAAAATACAAGATTATCCATTAAATTTAAATTTCATATAAAAATTATTTTAGTATAAATATATCCAAAATATTTAGTGTTGGCATTGGATATACTTGTACTAAAAATTACTCATTTTTATCTGAAATTCAAGTTTAACTGGGAAGCCTCTATTTTTAAATTTTTTTAAAATTTTAATAAATTCATAAGAGTTGTACATATTTATGGGGTACATGTGATATTTTGATACAAGCATACTATGTGTAATGAACATTTATCACCTCAAACATTTCTTATTTCTTTGTGTTGGAAGCATTCCAAATGCACTCCTCAGTTATTTTGAAATATCCAATAAATTATTGTTAACTTTAGTTGCCCTATTGTGCTACCAAACCACTAGATTATATTCCTTCTATTTAACTGTATTCTTGTACCCATTAACCATTCCCTCTTTATCCCTCCTCCTCAATACCCTTCCTAGCCTTTCTTTATCTCCACGATTCAAATACTTCACCTTCCACATGTGAGTGAGAACATGCAATATTTATCTTTCTGTACTTGGCTTATACTTCTTCCAGTTCCACCCATGTTGTTGCAAATGACAGAATTTCACTATTTTTTACAGATGAGTAATATTTCATTGTGTGTATATACCATATTTTCTCTATCCATTCATCTGGTGTTATACACATAGATTGATTCCATATCTTGGCAACTGTGAATAGTGCTGCAATAAACATGGGAGGGCAGATATCTCTTCAATATACTGATTTCCCTTCTTTTGAATATATGTCTAGAAGTGGGATTGTTGAATTATATGGTAGTTCTATTTTTAGTTTTTTGAGGAACCTTCATACTGTACTGTATGAAGTGACTACACATCATGGCTGTACCAATTTACAGTCCCACAAACAGTGTACGAGAGTTCCTCTTTCTCCACATCTTCACCAGCATCCATTATTATTTATTTTTCTGAAAAAAAAAAACATTTTAACTGGGGTGAGATGATATCTCATTATTCTGATGATTAGTGATGTTGACCATTTTCTGTATACCTATGGGCTGTTTGAATGTTGTCTTTGAGAAATATCTATTCAGATTATTGGCCTACTTTTAATCGGATTGTTTTTTATTATTAATTTTGTTCCTTTTATATTCTGGTTCATAATCCCTTGTCAGCTGAATAGTTTACAAATATTTTCTCCCATTCTGTGGGTTGTCTCTTTATTTATTGTTTCTTTGCTGTGAGAAGTTTTTTTCAGCTTGATGGGATCCCATTTGTCCATTTTTGCTTTGACTGCCTGTGCTTTTGAGGTCTTAAGAAGTCTTCGCCAAGGCCAATGTCATGAAACATTTCCCCAAATTTTAATTTAGGAACTTCATAGTTTCAGGTCTTATATTTAAGTCTTTAACCCGTTTTGATTTGATTTTTGTATATGGTGAGAGATAGGTGCCTAGTTTCATTCTTCTGCATATGAATATCCAGTTTTCCCAGCACTTTTCATTGAAGAGACTGCCTTTTCCTCAAAGTATGTTTTTGGTGCTTTTGTCAAAAATGAATTGGCAACTCTTCTTCAGGTTCTACCTCCTTTGTTCCTGATCCCTGGTAGCAGGCAGACCAACTGTACAGGAAGATTTCCTTGACAAGTAACTTGTATTTGACTTCTTCTTCTTATTATTTTTTCTGTTGTTGTTGGGCTAAAATCAAGATGGCAGCAGGTCTGTCTTCCGTTCTAGAAGCTCTAGAGGAGAAGCAGTTCCCTTGTTTTTTCTAACATATAGAGGCCTCCGTAATCCTTGGTTCATGGTCCCTTTCCATCTTTAAAGCCAGTTACAGCAGGTTGAGTCCTTCTCACATTGCATCACTCTAACCTCCTCTTCTGACTTTCTCTTCCACTTTTCTAAGAGTTCTCAAGAAGTAATAATCATAAGATATACAGGAATTCGTTATAATATTCATCATAACTTTTCATCATGAAGATATTTAAAAATAATCTGAAATGAGTAATGATACCATTGTGGGACAATTTCTTTTTAAAATTTATCTGTGTTTAATTGAAAAAAACTACTTTAAAGTTCATATGGAACCAAAAAAGAGCCCGCATTGCCAAGACAATCCTAAGCCAAAAGAACAAAGCTGGAGGCATCACACTACCTGACTTCAAACTATACTACAAGGCTACAGCAACCAAAACAGCATGGTACTGGTACCAAAACAGAGATACAGACAAATGGAATAGAACAGAGGCCTCAGAAATAACATCACACATCTACAACCATCTGATCTTTGACAAACCTGACAAAAACAAGCAATAGGAAAAGGATTCCCTATTTAATAAATGATGCTGGGAAAACTGGCTAGCCATATATAGAAAGCTGAAACTGGATCCCTTCCTTACACCTTATACAAAAATTAATTCAAGACAGATTAAAAACTTAAATGTTAGACCTAAAACCATAAAAAACCCTAGAAGAAAACCTAGGCAACACCATTCAAGACATAGAAATGTGCAAGGACTTCATGTCTAAAACACCAAAAGCAATGGCAACAAAAGCCAAAATAGACAAATGGGATCTAATTAAACTAAAGAACTTCTGCACAGCAAAAGAAACTACCACCAGAGTGAACAGGCAACCTACAGAATGGGAGAAAATTTTTGCAATCTACCCATCTGACAAAAGGCTAATATCCAGAAACTATGAAGGACTTAAACAAATTTACAAGAAAAAATCAAACAACCTCATCAAAAAGTGGTCAAAGGATACAAACAGACGCTTTTCAAAAAAAGATATTTACGCAGCCAACAGACACATGAAAAAATGCTCATCATCACTGGCCATCAGAGAAATGCAAATCAAAACCACAATGAGATACCATCTCACACCAGTTAAAATGGTGATCATTAAAAAGTCAGGAAACAACAGGTGCTGGAGAGAATGTGGAGAAATAGGAATGCTTTTACACTGTTGGTGGGAGTGTAAAGTAGTTCAACCATCATGGAAGACAGTGTAACGATTCCTCAGGGATCTAGAACTAGAAATACCATTTGACCCAGCGATCCCATTACTGGGTATATACCCAAAGGATTATAAATCATGCTATTATAAAGACACATGCACACGTATGTTTATTGTGGCACTATTCACAACAGCAAAGACTTGGAACCAACCCAAATGCCCATCAGTGATAGACTGGATTAAGAAAATGTGGCACATATACACCATGGAATACTTTGAAGCCATAAAAAAGGATGAGTTCATGTCCTTTGCAGCGACATGGATGAAGCTGGAAACCATCATTCTGTGCAAACTATCGCAAGGACAGAAAACCAAACACCGCATGTTCTCACTCATAAGTGAGAACTGAACAATGAGAACACTTGGACACAGGGCGGGGAACATCACACACTGGGGCCTGTCATGGGGTGGGAGGATGGGGGAGGGATAGTATTAGGAGAAATGCCCAATGTAAATTACGAGTTAATGGGTGCAGCAAACCAACACAGCATATGTATACATATGTAACAAACCTGCACATTGTGCACATGTACCCTAGAATTTGAAGTATAATAATAAAAAAAATTATCTGTGCTTTCTGATAATCCTACAATTAACACTATAGTTTAATAATTAGACTAAAAGGTGATTAAAATGTGTTAATGTTGAGAGATGAAGGAAATATCTCTATTTTCCATAGTTTGGAGACTTCTACATCTTCTTACCAAAACCGTTTAGATACTTTTCTCTAGTTTTTCTTTCTGTCTGCCTATTTTATTCTCATAAACCTTTAAAATGTTATTCAATACCCCATTTTAAGTGTCAAAGTTGTACCATATTAAGTGCATAGATACAAACATGACTAAAGCATAAGCCTCTACCTTCACATTACTTACAGTCTTCTGGGGAACATAGAGAAGTGAAGAAAACAATCGGGTACATATCACAGCAAAGTTTTGAGTAGGCCGTTATGGAAACTCAGAAGAGTAAAGTCCTGGAGGGGTTCTTAATGTAAAGTCTTCAAGAAGAAATCTGGGTGAGATGAGTAAGAGATGTCCTAGGTAAAGAGGAAGAAAACAGCATATTTCAGGCAGAGAGGCATTATTTGCAAAAGGACTCTGTTGTGAAAATGCTGACCATCTAGGGTATGCTGAGAAGTTCTGTGAAGAATAGTCAAAGTTGACATCTAGGTTTCTGGGTTATGACAATGAGGTAGATGATGAGATCATTTACTGGCAATGGAAACAAAGTGGGAGGAGCAGTTCTGGCAATTTGAAGTTAAAGATAGAGGTTGGCAAATTCAGTTTGGGATATGTTGAATGGAGTAGCCTGAGGGAAGTTTAAGTGGGAGATATCTCATAGATTAAAAGGGAGATTTGGGCCGGAGATTAAATTTGTGATTTATTAGCATACAGGAATAAGATTACACAAGGAAGAGAAGGTAAAATGAAAAAAGTCGGGGACTGAGGATAGAATACTAAGAAACATCAACATTTAAAGGACTTTTGGGCCTGGTGCGGTGGCTTACACCTGTAATCTCAGCACTTTGGGAGGCCAAGGCAGGTGGATCACTTGAGGTCAGGAGTTCAAGACCAGCCTGACCAACATGGTAAAACCCCGTCTCTACCAAAAAATACAGAAAATAGCTGGGCATCGTGGCATGTGCCTGTAATCCCAGGGAGGCTAAGGCAGGAGAATAGCTTGAGCCCAGGAGGCGGAGGTTGCAGTGAGGCCACATGGCACCACTGCACTCCAGCTTGGGCAACAGAGTGAGACGCCACCTCAAAAAAAAAAAAAAAAAAAAAAAAGAAGGGGAAAAAAAGGACTGTTGAAGGAAGTAGAGATTTCCCCCCCAAAAAAGACAGGGAAGCAGCAGCCACATAGATAGGAGGAAAGGCAGGATAGTGTCTTAGAAACCAAAAGAATTTCAGTAAGATGGAGAGGTCCATGTGACCACTGGATATTACATTGGTCATTACTGACTTTAGCAATGTCAATGAATCAATGGAGTGGATACAAAATTATAGTAAATTAAATAATAAATGATATGAGTGGACATTGAAACAATTAGGATAGGCAACTCTTTAAAGAAACTTGGCTATTATGCATAATCAAAGATTGTTGCAGTAAGTAATGTGGTCAGATCAAGGGGAGCCATTTTTTTAAGATGGAGAGTTAAGTATGTTTCAGTGCTGTTGGAAAGATATAGTAGGGAGGGAAAGGACAAAGATTCAGGAGAGAGAAAGAGAGCAGGCATGCCTGGGGTGGGGGACTTGATGAAGTGATGGCAATCTGAGACATCAGGAAACAATAGGATCAAGAGTATATGTGGAAGTATTAGCCTTATATTAGAGTAGATCGCCTCTTCTATTGTTACAGAAAAAGGAACGGAGACTGAGTTTTGAGCAGGGGTGTTTATAGGTGGCAGGGAAGAACATTTGAAGGGTTCTCTTATGATGGTTTTTACTTTTTCCACATAATAAGAGGTGAAATTATCTGAAGGGACTGTGGGACAGAGGGGTAGTAGTGGTAGGAAAGCAGAGAAGGTTTGAAAGAGCTGTTATTAAGAGAGAACAATAGGATGATTACTGGGTGGCATTGGAAGCAAGTTGAGATTAAAGACCAAGAACTTTCAGTAGACTAATTTGTAATTTTCTCCAACAACATTCAGGAGCTCAGCACAGTACGGCCAGAGAGGTGGACATTTGGATTGATACATTGCTTGGATTTTATCATGTGGATGTTACATAAGGACAATGAATAAGAAAGGTGAGGAAATGGTCAAAAAAATAATTGAAATATTTGATAGTGGGATTTAGGCTGGATAGAGGAGTTAAGACAGGAATAGTCTATTCCATTTTTCCCCTGATTGGGTTTCCAAGGGAGTTGTAGTTCAAGCAAGCAGGCAGGCAGTAGAATTACACAGTTTCTAGGTTCTTAAAATATGTCAAAACATCAGTAATTTTTATCACATGGCAGGGCCACTGAGTATGTTATACAGTCTTACCAGAAGAGAAAAGATAGAAATCATGTCCTGGAAAGGAACAAATGTTAAATATAAAATGCTAAATCCTTGAAACTAATATTTTAGTGGAAGAGAACTGGGAGAGAAAAATGGCCAATATGCAAGTACCTGGGATGACAGAGCAAGTAGTAGAGCAAAAGCATGAGATCTAGACTTGGGAAATTCTGGAGCCACAGTGCAAAGTGCCGGTAGTAGCTTTGTATTTTGGTCCAGCTCTAACTTGAACAGGTGTGTCCAATTGACTTAGAGGCATAAGAACAGTGACAAAGAGAGAATTTGGTATAACTTTGTGGCTGACTTGATGTAACAAGTGAAGAAAAGAGATAAATCATAGATGGGAGAATGTTACAAGTGATGGAGGTGACAGGGAAAAGATATTTATGTGGAAAATATGATGAATTCTATTTTGGACTTGACAAATCTAATAATTAATAATCAAGTAAACATATTCAGCAGGAATTATGAGGGTGGAGGTAGCCTGAAGATTTAGCTTTGAGGAGGGAGGCCATTTCTTACTGTCTCCTGTCTCCAAAGAAAAGGAGGAAGTAAAAACTGAAAAATAACAGACTGATTGGTGCCACTGGCCAGGCCTGTAGGTTAAAGATTAACCCCCACCTTAACCACTTGTACTACCTATAGATCACAGACAATGGTATGGAGAAATACTTGCCTTGCTCACAATCCGCACCTCCTCACGCACCCCACGCTTGCTCAATCTATCACGACTCTTTCACGTGGACCCCTTAGAATTGTAAGCCCTTAAAAGGGCCAGGAACTCTTTCTTTGGGGAGCTTCGTTCTTGAGATGCAAGTCTGCCGATGCTCCCAGACAAATATAGCCACTTCTTTCTTTAACCTGGTGTCTGAGTGGTTTTGTCCGCGGCTTTTCTTGCTATGTTTCAGCTGTCATCAACACAGACGTCATAGAAGCCATTAAAATGAATGAAATTTCTAGGTAAAGAATGAAAAAAGAGCAGGAGCATTGGAAAATAAGTCCACAGAAAGGTGTAGAAGGAAGCGTAACAAGTGAAGTTAATAAAGAATAAGTATATGGCGAGAAAGGAAAAGAGTAAAGATAGATAGTGGTATGGAGGTCAATGAAACAAAATTTCAAGGTGGAAGTGATGGGCAACAACATGCCATGAAGAGAGAATGTGGATTTCTTAACAAGAAGGTCATTGGTAAACTGTGAGAAAGCAGTTGCCCTAGTGAGGTGGAGCAGAAATAAAACCGAAGTGGTATCTAGAGGAAGAGGTTATATAGAAAGAGGAGTAAGATCATGTAGATTATTTGAGAAGTTTGACAATGAAACAAAAAATAAGGTGATAGCTAGAGGAAGTAGTAAGATTAAATAATGGTTGTTTTTCAGGTTTGGGAAGTCCTATGCCTCTAGTAAGTTGTTAAAGATTCAAATATTAGATTATTTTACATACATGCTCTGGCTGTAAAATTTTCTAGTTATTCACCAAATCCATCAAGCCATCAACCAATGTAGAGAGCCAATAAAGACCTTTAATCGATTGTGCATTGTGCATTGGTGTTAGGACACTAATGCTACATCCATGTCAGCTCACGTTTAATCATTTATAATTTACCCTCACAATGTTTCTCTTTAATTTTATTCTTTGGGAATAGGTTCTCAAGAGTTTATATGGCACTATCAATGATTATATGATAAACACACAGGCTAGTTTGGGGGCTTGGAATACTAAAGATATTTAATGCTTTTAACTAACAGTCTAAACCTTAGTACTTAGAATTCATTTTTTCAAACACTTATTTCTGAATGTGGAAATGCAAAAATCTTCATCAATTTTTATAAACACAATTCATTTAGAAGCAGTTCAGCTATGTAGATATACTTTGGCACTGAATAGAGAAACTATATTATTTTCTTTTATTGTTGGGGCAGAGTAGAAGAACAGTGAGGAAAGGAATGAGTAGCCACTTTTATTGGAAATTAGTTTGTTTTTGTACCTCATTCTTCATTATGTTCTCCCTTTACCACAGTGGTGAGTAGTGATTAAGGGTGCAGCCTTAGGACTCAAACAGATTTCAATTCCAGTTTGAGCTATGCCACTAATTAGTTGTGGGCAATTCACATTTTTGAACTTCAGTTTTCTTATCTGCAAAATGGGGATAATGATACCTACTTTATAGAATTTTCACTATTTAATTAGGTAACTTATGTGAAGAATCTAGCATATTACCTAGACTAGATTATTTTTCCTTTTCTTCCTGCATTTTATTCTTCTTCAAAATTAATCACTCTCGTCTATAAAATTGGATGCTATTTTTATTGGTTTTCATTCATATCAGCCACAATGCTTATTGTCAACTATTAACTCAGTCCAGGGTGGCTAACAATCATGAGTTTGATGTCTTGGTAATTGATTCTAACAGCTAAAGTGAAGAAATGTTTTCAGAGTACCTTTAAAAAATGAGAAAAGAATCTACAGAACTCTCCACCCCAAATCAACAGAATATACATTTTTTTCAGCACCACACCACACCTATTCCAAAATTGACCATATACTTGGAAGTAAAGCTCTCCTCAATAAATGTAAAAGAACAGAAATTATAACAAACTATCTCTCAGATCACAGTGCAATCAAGCTAGAACTCAGGATTAAGAATCTCACTCAAGACCGCTCAACTACGTGGAAACTGAACAACCTGCTCCTGAATGACTACTGGGTACATAACGAAATGAAGGCAGAAATAAAGATGTTCTTTGAAACCAACGAGAACCAAGACACAACATACCAGAATCTCTGGGATGCATTCAAAGCAGTGTGTAGAGGGAAATTTATAGCACTAAATGCCCACAAGAGAAAGCAGGAAAGATCCAAAATTGACACCCTAACATCACAATTAAAAGAACTAGAAAAGCAAGAGCAAACACATTCAAAAGCTAGCAGAAGGCAAGAAATAACTAAAATCAGAGCAGAACTGAAGGAAATAGAGACACAAAAAACCCTTCAAAAAATAAATGAATCCAGGAGCTGGTTTTTTGAAAGGATCAACAAAATTGATAGACCGCTAGCAAGATTAATAAAGAAAAAAAGAGAGAAGAATCAAATAGATGCAATAAAAAATTACAAAGGGGATATCACCACCGATCCCACAGAAATACAAACTACCATCAGAGAATATTACAAACACCTCTATGCAAATAAACTAGAAAATCTAGAAGAAATGGATAAATTCCTCAACACATACACCCTCCCAAGACTAAACCAGGAAGAAGTTGAATCTCTGAATAGACCAATAACAGGAGCTGAAATTGTGGCAATAATCAATAGCTTACCAACCAAAAAAAGTCCAGGACCAGATGGGTTCACAGCCGAATTCTACCAGAGGTACAAGGAGGAGCTGGTACCGTTCCTTCTGAAACTATTCCAATCAATAGAAAAAGAGGGAATCCTCCCTAACTCATTTTATGAGGCCAGCATCATCCTGATACCAAAGCCTGGCAGAGACACAACAAAAAAAGAGAATTTTAGACCAATATCCTTGATGAACATTGATGCAAAAATCCTCAATAAAATACTGGCAAACTGAATCCAGCAGCACATCAAAAAGCTTATCCACCATGATCAAGTGGGCTTCATCCCTGGGATGCAAGGCTGGTTCAATATACGCAAATCAATAAATGTAATCCAGCATATAAACAGAACCAAAGACAAAAACCACATGATTATCTCAATAGATGCAGAAAAGGCCTTTGACAAAATTCAACAACCCTTCAGGCTAAAAACTCTCAATAAATTAGGTATTGATGGGACGTATCTCAAAATAATCAGAGCTATTTATGACAAACCCACAGCCAATATCATACTGAATGGGCAAAAACTGGAAGCATTCCCTTTGAAAACTGGCACAAGACAGGGATGCCCTCTCTCACCACTTCTATTCAACATAGTGTTGGAAGTTCTGGCCAGGGTAATTAGGCAAGAGAAGGAAATCAAGGGTATTCAGTTAGGAAAAGAGGAAGTCAAATTGTCCCTGTTTGCAGATGACATGATAGTATATCTAGAAAACCCCATTGTCTCAGCCCAAAATCTCCTTCAGCTGATAAGCAACTTCAGCAAAGTCTCAGGATACAAAATCAATGTACAAAAACCACAAGCATTCTTATACATCAATAACAGACAAACAGAGAGCCAAATCATGAGTGAACTCCCATTCACAATTGCTTCAAACAGAATAAAATACCTAGGAATCCAACTTACAAGGGATGTGAAGGACCTCTTCAAGGAGAACTACAAACCACTGCTCAAGGAAGTAAAAGAGGATACACAAAAATGGAAGAACATTCCATGCTCATGGGTAGGAAGAATCAATATCATGAAAATGGCCATCCTTCCCAAGGTAATTTACAGATTCAATGCCATCCCCATCAAGTTACCAATGACTTTCTTCACAGAATTGGAAAAAACTACTTTAAAGTTCATATGGAACCAAAAAAGAGCCCGCATCGCCAAGTCAATCCTAAGCCAAAAGAACAAAGCTGGAGGCATCACACTACCTGACTTCAAACTATACTACAAGGCTACAGTAACCAAAACAGCATGGTACTGGTACCAAAACAGAGATATAGATCAATGGAACAGAACAGAGCCGTCAGAAATAATGCCACATATCTACAACTATCTGATCTTTGACAAACCTGACAAAAACAAGAAATGGGGAAAGGATTCCCTATTTAATAAATGGTACTGGGAAAACTGGCTAGCCATATGTAGAAAGCGGAAACTGGATCCCTTCCTTACACCTTATACAAAAATCAATTCAAGATGGATTAAAGACTTAAATGTTAGACCTAAAACCATAAAAACCCTAGAAGAAAACCTAGGCATTACCATTCAGGACATAGGCATGGGCAAGGACTTCATGTCTAAAACACCAAAAGCAATGACAACAAAAGCCAAAATTGACAAATGGGATCTAATTAAACTGAAGAGCTTCTGCACAGCAAAGGAAACTACCATCAGAGTGAACAGGCAACCTACAAAATGGGAGACAATTTTCGCAACCTACTCATCTGACAAAGGGCTAATATCCAGAATCTACAATGAACTCCAACAAATTTACAAGAAAAAAACAAACAACCCCACCAAAAAGTGGGCGAAGGACATGAACAGACACTTCTCAAAAGAAGACATTTATGCAGCCAAAAAACACATGAAAAAATGCTCACCATCACTGGCCATCAGAGAAATGCAAATCAAAACCACAATGAGATACCATCTCACACCAGTTAGAATGGCAATCATTAAAAAGTCAGGAAACAACAGGTGCTGGAGAGGATGTGGAGAAATAGGAACACTTTTACACTGTTGGTGGGACTGTAAACTAGTTCAACCCTTGTGGAAGTCAGTGTGGCGATTCCTCAGGGATCTAGAACTAGAAATTCCATTTGACCCAGCCATCCCATTACTGGGTATATACCCAAAGGACTATAAATCATGCTGCTATAAAGACACATGCACACGTATGTTTATTGCGGCATTATTCACAATAGCAAAGACTTGGAACCAACCCAAATGTCTGACAATGATAGACTGGATTAAGAAAATCTGGCACATATACACCATGGAATACTATGCAGCCATCAAAAATGATGAGTTCATGTCCTTTGTAGGGACATGGATGAAATTGGAAATCATCATTCTCAGTAAACTATCGCAAGAACAAAAAACCAAACACTGCATATTCTCACTCATAGGTGGGAATTGAACAATGAGAACACATGGACACAGGAAGGGGAACATCACACTCTGGGGACTGTTGTGGGGTGGGGGGAGGGGGGAGGGATAGCATTGGGAGATATACCTAATGCTAGATGACGAGTTGGTGGGTGCAGCGCACCAGCATGGCACATGTATACATATGTAACTTACCTGCACGTTGCGCACATGTACCATAGAGCCTAAAGTATAATAAGAATAAGAATAAGAATAAAAAAAAGAAAAAAAAATTAAATGAAGGGGCAAAGGAGCATCTAAATACAATAAAAACTATAGACAATGTTTCTCCCCCCCCCAAAAAAAAAAATGCTCTGCTTACACTGCTGCTGCATTAACATCGCTGACCCTATTAAAAACATACATGGAGAAAAAAAAATGGGAAAAGAAAGATATCATTATACAGTAGTAATGATTATTTACCTCTAATAGGAAGAACACTATTTTTCTATTATATTAAATTACATTACAATATTGAAGAGAGTTGAAAAAGGAAAGAGATAGGGATACATTATTTTGATGGAGAAAAATGTTGTCACATATCCATTCCTTAGAACGAAGACCTGCCCTTTCAGAAATATGCCTTGCAATTACCCTCGTCACTAAATGTTCCTTAAAAAGGATAAAAATTGTTTTTCAACCTAGTTATTTGGGGGCATTTAAATAAAAATAGAAATGGTGCAAATATATTAGAACCATTCATTTTAAAAATATTTGAATGAAATTATTTAATATATGATTGATTATAGCACACCTCCAATTCAATGTCAGCTGCATTGAATCCTTTTTAGAATTAAGTATAAATTAGGAATGAATAAAATAAAAATTAAATGTCAGGCTTCAGCTGTCCTCTGTCCCACATAAATCCAAGTGTTTAAGATTCCAAATTAATTTTGCTTACTTCTATACTACGGAAATTAAAATGCCAAGTATCTTCTCAACACATAAATACTTTAATCTCCACAAACCCTAAATACTTTGATATAATCTATTTTTTTAATTTTATCACAAACTTACATGGATATAATAATATACTAGTTTATTATGACTTAATATGTATTGAATGCTGTAAATTGGGTTCACAGTCCAAGTTAATTACTCATGTTGATATTTGTAGCATCTAAATGCTATATGATTAGGCACAATCTAATTATTGATAGAGGGGACATAGACAATTGGCTGGTGGCCCAGAAGGTCCGGGCTGAGGTGGAAGGGTATATTTATGCCGATAACTGCCCAGGGTTAGAGACAGTTCTAAGACAGAAATACCAGGAATTTAAGTAACAAAGTATAAGTGAACATCCCAGGAGAAAATAGAGGAAGAGGGAATTAAGTTGGCCTATTTTACCTTCTGTGCCTGAGGGATATGTAAGGCCTACACTTTGTAAGGGGTGAAGTCTCATTCACTCTTTCTTTTGCATTATCTTCCTCTTGTTCAAGAGAAAGAATTGGCCTAAAGAGTTGCTGGGTTATTTGTTTGTTTATCTTTGTAGTATATTACAGTCAGCATAAGGCTATCTCTGGACCCCCAGAGAGCGAGAGTTAAGGTGACATCTCCTATTCTGGGAACTTCTTTCCCCATTCTGTCCCCTCCCCTTCCTCATGTACTGAGTTGCCTTGTTTCCCAGCTTTACCACTATTCCATCCAGAGTCACATTTTTTTTTTCCAGGTTGTACTCCAGGGGGAAAACACTTACAGATAGTAGCTATTTTGAGGTGCAATGAGTTCTAGAAGGACACATTGTAGAGCATCTGGCTGTAGAGCTGACTCCAGTTTAAGCCTGTGCTGTTGCATCCCATTCTTTGAACATTAGCGAAGACCTGAGAATCAGGTAAGAGCATCAGTAAACAAGGCTTTGGGTTTTATTAGGCAGTGAACAAGGGGTAGGAATGTTGAATGTCTTAGTGTCATGACTGTATGCAGACTCATCAAATAGGTGTATCATGTTTGAGACTTTCTTTAAGGAATGTATACTCAAAGAATTCTGCTTTTGTCAGTATAGAGGTTTGGGGAAGTGAGATAAGATTGGGATGCTAAACAAGTTTGACAAGTTGAAATGGGTAAAAATAATCAAGACAAAGTCAATTAAAAGTAAGTTTACTGAGGGAAGAATACCAGATTACAGATGAGTACAAGATGGTCCTGGATTCATTATATATAAGTATAGCAAATAACTGCATTAGGCCTGTGAGAGTAATAGGTTAAAAAAAAAAAGCCAGTTATGGAATGCCCTATGGTTGTAAATGTGAACACTATCTTATATATAGCTATATTAACAGCATGAAGGGGCTGAGATGTAATCTTGCTATATTCTGTATTAGGTTTTTTTCATGTCTTCCAGGTGGAATAATGTATTCACTTTCAGCATCTATGGTCTAACTGAGATGTGGAGTATTTATTTATCTTTTTACTTTAATAATTTCAACTTTTATTTTAGATTCAGGGGGCATTTAGAGAAGGGCCAGGGTAAGCTAGCCAAAGTGATTCCTTTGAAAGTTGTAGAAAATTGCCCTTGTAAAAGAAATTTAAGAGAACTGAAGGATTAGCTTAACCACAAGTCTTCAAATAGTTGGAAAGGTATTAGGGGTAGAAGGGGCGGATCAGACAGCTGTTCAACATTTCCACCCAAGTCAGACTAGATGAGATAAGCTTTAATTATAGTGAGGCAAGTCAGAAGTTTATTTTTTATGTAACATTTCTCCTCACTCTACAATACTAAAAAAGTAGATGTATTTAAAAGTAAAGATAGATTTAAAATTTTCCCCTTTGAGATTTCTCTGAATAATGCAAATAGTTACCTTTATGAAATGACTTTAGTAGAGACTGGCCATATATATGGCTAAGTGGGTCTATTTGAATTTTGCAAAACCTTGTAAGTAATAGAAGGTTGTGAAATAAGGTTCATCCACCAGTTCAAAGGGGAAAATTGGACTCCTAATCATTCATTTTGTTTCTCATAATTTCGATATCATTTGCCCTCAGGGGTGTTTTTAACCCCTGAGGGTTTCATAGATGTTAAGATTTCCCAGACCCTCTTTCACATTTGACAGTATTTAACACCAACCTTTTTTCCAGTTTTCAGTATGCCTATACATTTGTCATTTGTTTATCCTGACTTTCTAGGCTGTGTTCTAGCAAAATAGAAATGATATATATGAAAATATTTCTAGTTAATCATCATTTCAGATTTATTAGATTATTCTAGTTCTTGCTAAGTTTTCTACCTCTAGAATCTTCCTTCATGTCCAAAGCAGATGTTTGTGAAAATTGGCTCAAATAAAGTGAACGGCTAAGCTACTCTCAAGCCATTTTTTATTCTGTACTGACATAAATGTTGACAACATAAACTTACTTTAAGAAGTAAAATGAGAAATTGAAGAAAAGATAGAATTTTGAATGTGCTACTAACTCTGAGTATATATGATTGAGCACTGTGGTAGGCATGATAAAGGGATGTTTATTTTTCTTTCTTCCAATTTCACCATGGTTATATTTCAATAACCGAGGCTGGCTAACTAAACAACTAGTGACTTCAGGCAATTAGCTACTTGTTTGGGCTTGAAGATACTCAATACTCATTTTTGACTATTTCTTTTCACTGAAATTTTCAGTGGAAATTTCTCTCAGTTAATTGCTTCATGCAAAGTAAACTGGAGAATTAGAGTAATTATCCACCTGATTTAACAAAAAGGTGACCTCTTTGGCCTCAATTATAGCACCTGGATATTTTAAGCAAAATTCAATTTTTGCTTGAAACTAGGAAAATATTGGTGTTAAATATTTACAAATGTAACAGTTGTTCAGAAAAGTGCCTAAATCCTCAACTTCTATGTTGTCTGAATATTAACAGCCATAGTGCTAATTAATGAAAAACATAGTATACTGTAGATTTTTGAAAAAAAAAAAAGACATTGTTTGAAGACAATTGGCAATACTAAACTATCCTTGTGAAAGCAAGCTTATTAGAAAAGGGGAAAAGGTGACAGAAATTCTAAGCTGGCCTTTGTAGTTACTGGTGTAAAATGGTACCAAAAATGTGTAATAAGGAAAAAAGGGGGCTCAAAACTCGACATTTCAAAACATCTCTCCAAAAAGAGTGCTGTAGTGACAGAGATTTAATAAAATTTACAACTGTCAGACTAGCACAGCACCGTAGGGGCTAACGAGTATCAATTATACAGGGAAGGCTCAGGTGAACAGAGCAGAATCAAAATGAAGCTCTTAAGGATTCTTATACTCACTGAGGACATTGTGAAAGAAAGATATCATAAACAATGGGGCTAAAACAAGGCTGTTAACAGCTAATCTATTGTTACACAGAATAACTATAGATGTAACAGGGACTTGCACCCAGGATGATTACTTGGATCTTTCCTGTGGAGTCGGCACTAGGGTAGTCAAGAAAGAGAATAATTTAAATGAATAATCAAAAGTAGTAGGCTTGATTAGGTCTGATAGAGATTATGTCTGGAGGGAACAGATAGTAAAGAAATTTCCATGGCAATATGGTTTTCTCAGAAGAAATGGGCTGGAAGTGAAAGTAAACGGATAGAAGGTGGGGTTTGGTAGAGGTATCTTTGCTCAAGGGAGGTTTTTGCAAAAAGAGCAGATGATTCTGGACCAAATGTTGCAATGAGGGTATTTCCCAAATATAAGAGTTATGCTGAAAGAACTTTGTAGCCAAATGTTGCTGGCAACAGGATGGCTAAGATCCTTCTCTTTATACACTGTGCACCAAGTGAGCTGTTCTGGCTATAAAGAGTCCCAGCATTTGGGGACAAGAGTCTATGCCTTCCTTAGTCCAGTAGTTCCTGCCTTGACCCTACCCTTAAATCCGATATAGTGAAAAAAGATTCTGAAAATTCTGACAGGAACTGGACGGGAGTCAAAGAAGGTGGAAGTTGTCACTTTGTTATCCTTTTAAGTCAAGCCAGATTCCTTGCAGGATCACATAATTACTTTAATAATTTCAACTTTTATTTTAGATTCAGGGGGCATTTAGAGACACTAACAACTCAGGCTCAATGGGGAAAAGTACTGACAATGTAAACTGAGTTTTATATTCTGATATTTTAATCATAATTTTGTTTCTATAAATTATACCTTTTCATCTTATTTAGTTAGTTCCAGAGCAGACTAAAGCATGAAATAATCATAAATACATTAGCTATAAACAAATTCTTCCTCCCAATGATTGAAAAAAAAAGACCTGCCAGAACACGCATGAGTGATAATACAGATCATACAGATAATACAGATAATAATTCATTTATATGAGGTTTATAAAGTCAGGTTAAGTAAATGTTTTCTGGAAGCTTGATTTTTATGTCTGAAAACAAGATAGGATTATTTATCATGATGAATTAATATTTCTAGATCAGAATCTTTATTCAAGTAAGTGGGACACACTAAATACAATGGATCTAATTCTCGTCTATTTATTAGGCGTGTAAATCAAAATGCAGATTATTTTAGAAGTACAAGTAGAAAAATAAAAATGTTTTTAAAATTGTAAGCATATTAGCATCTATGCTAGATGAAAATCATCTAATCTAAACAGAGCCCTGTGCTCCCGATAAAGGTTAGAGTGTTGGTTCTAATTAAGGTGAGATCAACAGTGCATTGTTACCTTTCCATAGTGCACATGCAATAAATAGGTGATATTAACCAAGCCTGAGTAGATAGATAGCCATATCAGAGTAAGACAGTTAGGAGTGACAAGTATGATTATTTGAGAAGTTAACAGAGATGCAAGGACTGAAAAAATAAATTCTAATGACTCCATACAATATGTTCTAAATAATTCCTTAACATTTTTATTAAACATACTCAGCTGTTCTAGCACCATGTTTATATGATATTCTATTGTAAGGGAAGTGACAATCAGAACATATGATTATCACTGTTTATGTAAGAAGGTGAACTAAGGGAAGTGACAATCAGAACATATGATTTATGTAAGAATGTGAACTTAGTCAAAAGCACCACGGACCATATTCCATGAGAGGTGAGTAGCTGGAGTTTAACATGCTCAGTAAAGTGAGATGGCCACTTTGGAACAAACTTAGCTGCATATAATAAAAGACTAGAAGGCAGGTAAAAATGTCCAGAGGGCATAGTGGTGACTAGTAGGTGGTAATCAAAGTAGTATTAGTAAGGTAGTAGGTAAGTTTTCCCTAAAACAGAGGATAGACTAAAAGTAGAAGGGCTGGGAGACAGGAGATCAGGGATGAAGATCAGGGATGATACAAGGCATGAGTGAGAAGGGGACAAAGGGATGGGGGCTGGGCCTGGTATGAAGGGAATGAGGGTGTTAAGGAGACAGTGCAAAGGAGGGAGAAGGGCAGTTTTATTGAGGGGGCAGGAATGAGATAAGAGAGTCAAAGGGAGTGCAAAGGGGCTAATGGAGTCTGAATCCAGAGTCGGGAGAGAAGAAAATGGGAAGGCAGAAGTGGGAGGGAATTTGGAAAATAATAAAGGGAGGTTGAGGGAGGTGGGACTTTGTGAAGGCAACCAGCTGGTTATTACAATTAGATGTACTCCAAATAAAGAGAATGGATAGCGTCTGTGGATAATTTAACTTCTATTAATTTAAGTCATTTATGTAATGCCCATTTCTTTGCTCCAGTGAATGTAAACAATGTGGTGCCTCCAATTGTTTTTGGGTATAGGCAGGGTAAATAAATTATAAATGTAAAACTATATTAACAAATAATTCTAACTCTTTCACTATTAATTTACTTTCCCCCCCCAAAAAAAAGATGTATGATTAAGATTAAGCAACAACAGGATAACTTGCAATGGCATAAAGCCACCTGGTTGGTAGGGGTGTTAGTTACTAAACAGACTGGTATTATGGCTATCTTTTCTCTTTGAAGAAGTTTAGAATGTTGCTCTTTTTCTGAAACATGTTCATCTGCAAATTGTGATAATGTGAAAATGTAATAATCTAGTAATAAGAAACTTAGTAGCATAGGCCCAAGTGATCATAAGAAACTGAAAATAGCAACATTTGAGAAGCAGTATAACCTTTTACTTTAAGCAAGTATTTTCAACATTAGTACTTGTTGTATCTACACATACAACAAATACTATGTTCATTTCTATGATACTGAATATGAATATTACATTTTGTATATATTACATGTCCAAAATATACGTTTTTACCACATATATTTTAAACACATTCCAAATAAAAGGAATCTAAGTGCACTCAAATAATGATTTCCATTCCTCTTGTATATGTTTACCGAATGTGAGTAAAATGTATTTAAGAAATGTAAGTCATTTTTCTGCCATTTACTAAAGCAATCTAAGGTATGTTGTGGCCACCTCCAAATAACACATATAGATATTAAAATTTCCAAATTTGCATGTGCTTCTTTCTGAGAGTATTGATCAAAATCTGTTTAGGTGGAGCAATTGACCTTAGGGTATAGCATATCAAGACAATCACTCTGGACTCACCATTTTCACAAACTCTGCATTATTTCAGGGAATATATTGCATAGATACTCTAGAATACAGGAACTCAGTATTTTTGAGGGAGGAAATATCAGGTGACATTATAGGCTATTAGTAAAAACGATATGAGATACTCTTCTATAATTGGCACATAAACACTCCCACCCATAACAAAGGGAACCAGGGCTAGTTCGGTCACAAAGTTTTCCTCACCTTTAAACACTCTCCTTGAACCTCAAAACGTCCTTTTGCAAAATCTACTATTTGTACTTCTCTACCTTCAAGCCTTTTAACATTACCCTTCACTGTTGTTCATAATTTGTGCATTTATGTGCGTTTTTCCATTCTTTCGGCTTGTTTGATGTCCTATTTTATAAGTGAGGTTTACTGAAGAATATTTTTTGTAGAATAAAACACATTTTTAGGATACAGTTATATGTTTTGATAAACACATATAATCATGTAACCACAACCACAGAACATTTGTATCAACCCCAAAACATGTGGCCCTTTGAACAAAACCCTTGCCTTTTATCTGCAACCCTTGGCAACCACTGGTCTGTTTTTGGGCCCTACAGTTTACATTTTCTAAGATGTTATACAAATGAAATCGCAGAGTATGAAGCTTTTCAAAGCCATCTTTTGCACTTGAAATAATGTAATTGCAATTCATCCAATTGTTTGCGGGTACCAGTAATTTATTCTTTTTTATTGCTGAGTAGTATTCCTTTGAATGGATGTACCACATTTTGTTTATCCATTCTACAGTTGAAGGATTTTTGGTGTTTTCAAGCTTTTGGAAATTATTATTAAAGCTGCTATAAACATTCACACAAAATTTATTGTGTGAATGTACATTTTCATCTCCTCGGCTAATATTTGTGAATGGTATGCTAGGTTATATAAGTGTACGTTTAACTTCGTAGGAAACCTCTGAACTGTTTTCCAAAGTGCCTGCACCATTTTGCATTCCCAACAGAAAGTTAAGGGAGTTCCAGTTGATATTGATTTTCTTCAATATTTAATATTTTCAGTTTTTTCCTAGTTGTTTGCCTTTTAGTCATTCTAATAGGTGTACAATGATGTCCTATTGTGGTTTTAATGTGGATTTCTTAATAGCTAATGGTGTTTAACATTTTTTCACATGGTTTGTTCCCATTGGTACATCTTCTTTGGTGGAGTGTTTGTCAAATCATTTATACATTTTACAAGTTGTTTTTCTCATAATTATTGAATTTTGAGTTTCTTTTCTTTCTTTTTTTTAGTTTTTTTTTTTTTTTTTTTTGAGATGGAGTCTTGCACTGTTGCCCAGCCTGGAGTGCAGTGGCGTGATCTCGGCTCACTGCAAGCTCCACCTCCTGGGTTCACGCCATTCTCCTGCCTCAGCCTCCTGAGTAGCTGGGACTACAGACACCCACCACCACGCCCGGATAATTTTTTATACTTTTAGTAGAGATGGGGTTTCACCATGTTAGCCAGGATGGTCTCGACCTCCTGACCTCGTGATCCGCCCACCTCGGCCTCCCGAAGTGCTGGGATTACAGGCGTGAGCCACCACGCCTGGCCGAATTTTGAGTTTCTTATGTATTCTGGATAAAAGATCCTTTTCAGATATAAGATTTGAAATATTTTTTCTTTCTATGGCCTGTCTTATCATTCTCTTAATGGTGTTTTGTAAGAGAAGGTATTTTGAATTTTGATGAAGTCCAGTTTTTGCTTGTATGAATCATGCTTTTAGTGCCAAATCTAAGAAATCTTTGCCCATCCAAGGAACACAAAAACTTTCTTCTTATTTATATTATTTTTTCTAGAAATGTTATATATTTTAGGTTTTGTACCTATGTTTATAATCCATTTTGAGTTTTTCTTTGTATATATTGCAAGCAATGGATCAAACTTCATTTTCTTCCACATGGATATCCAAATTTTTCCAGCACCCTTTGTTGAAAAATCTATTCTTTCTCCACTGAATTACCTTTTCAATTCTGTAAAATCTCAGTTGGCCATGTGCATTTGGTCCTATTTCTGAATGTATTATAATCCATTGACCTATTTATCTGTCTTTCTTCTAATTTTTAAAATTTATTTTTTAAATAAATTGTATAAATTTAAGGAGTACAAGGGCAGTTTTGTTACATGGATGGATTGTGTAGTGGTCTGGGCTTATAGCATATCCATCGCCCAAATAGTGTACATTGTAGCCATGAAGTAATTTCTCATCCATCACTTTCATCTCATCCTACCACTCTAAGGAGTATCCAATGTCTATCATTCCATACTGTATGTCCATGCATACCCATTATTTAGCTCCTACTTATAAGTGAGAAAATGTGGTAGTTGACATTCTGTTTTTGAATTATTTCACTTAAGATAATG